>NC_142506.1:48994015-49297045 GCF_057876585.1 Rhinolophus sinicus
AATATATATGGAACCATAAAAGACCCCAAATAGCCATGGCAATCCTGAGAAATAAGAACAAAATGGGAGGTATCACAATTCCTGACATCAAATCATACTACAAGGCTGTAGTAATCAAAACAGCATGGTACTGGCATAAAAACAGACACATAGATCAATGAAACAGAATAGGGAGCCCAGAAATAAATCCATACCGATGTGGTCATTTAATCTACAACAAGGGAAGCAAGAATTTACATTGGGGTAAAGAGAGTCTGTTCAATAAATGGTGCTGGGAAACCTGGGCAGACACAGGCAAAAAAAATGAAGCTGGACACCTCCTTACACCATATACAAGAATAAATTCAAAATGGATTAAAGACTTAATTGTAAGATCTGAAATCATAAAACTCCTAGAAGGAATTATAGGAAGTAAATTCACAGACATTACTCTTAGTAATATTTTTACTGATATTTCCTGTTGGGCAAGGGAAGTAAGAGAAAAAAATAAACACATGGGATTAAATCAAACTAAAAAGATTTTTCATAGCAAAGAAACCATCAATAAAGCAAAAAGGCATCCTACTGAATAGGAGAAGATATTTGTCAATGATACATCTGATAAGAGGTTAATACCCAAAATTTATTTAAAAACTCATTCAAGTCAACATAAAAACAAACAAACAAACAAACAAACAAAAAAACAAGGAAAAAAACCCAAAAACAGCCCAATTAAAAAATAGGCAGAGGACATGAAGAGACATTTTTCTAAAGAGGACACACAGATGGCAAAAAGACATGAAAAAATGCTCAACCTCACTAATCATTAGAGAAATGCAAATAAAAAACACAATAAGAAACCACCTCACTCCAGTCAGAATGGCTGTCATCAATAAATCGACAAACAACAAGTGCTGGCGTGGATGTGGAGAAAAGGGAACCCTCGTGCACTGCTGGTAGGATTGCAGATTGGTGCGGCCACTGTGGAAAACAGCATGGAGGTATCTCAAAAAACTGGAAATGGAACTAACTTATGACCCAACAATTCCACTCTTAAGTATCTATCCAGAGAAATCCAAAACACTAATTTGAAAAAATTTGTGCACTCCTATGTTTACTGCAGTGCTATCCATAGTAGCCAGGACATGGAAACAGCTGAAATGCTCATTGGTAGATGACTGGATTAAGAAACTGTGGTACATTTATACAATGGAGTATTACGCAGCCATAAAGAAGAATGAAGTCTTACCATTTTCAATGATATGGATGGACCTAGAGAACATTATGCTAAGTGAAATAAGTCAGATGGAGAAAGACAATACCATATGATTTCACTTATACATGGAATCTAAAGGATAGAATAAGTGAACAAACTAATCAGAAACAGTCTCAGAGATATAGAGGAAAAACTGATGGTCGCTAGAAGGGAGGGGGGTGAGGATGAGGGAGAAAGTGAAGGGATTAGAAAGCGCAATTGGTAACCACAAAATTACCACAGGGATACGAAAAACAGTTTGGGGAATATAATCAATAATGTAAAGATTTTATAGGGTATCTGATGGATACTTGTCTTATTAAGGAACTACTTCATGGACGGTGTAGGTGCCCAACCACTGCAGTGTACACTTGAAGCTGAAGCTGAATAATGATGAATATCAACTATAATTTTATACACACACACATACACTCACACACACACACACACACACACACACACACACACATATATAGTCACAAGAAGTGGAGTACAGCATAAGGAATAGAGACAGTGGAGCAGTAACAACTACATACGATGTCAGAGGGTAGTAGATTGAGGGTGGGGGGTTATCACTTGTGAGGGGTAAAAATGTGTAACTATTACATTGCTTTGTACACCTGAAATTAAAAAAAAAAGTATTGGAGAAAATGAGAGAGAGAGACAGATGGGAAACAGGTTCTAGTACTATAGTATTATTTACATTTAAATTTTTTGTTGTCACCTGATATCCCTTTCTCTAAGTTTGTTGTTTTTTTCTGGGAAGTCTTCCTGATATGGCATGCTCTAAAGAAGATTAGTAATAATGATATAATAATAATAATAATAATAATAATAATAATAATAACCAAGAGCTAAGGATAATATGAATTGTGAAAAAGTGTTGATCATTTCTGAGTGGGTTCTTCCTTATTATATTGGCTCTTTCCATCACTATTGTCTGAATCCCTTTGGTTGAACAGGCTTTCCTTAGATTCCCTAAAGTGAGCTTTAGTAAAATGTAACAGCCCCTGTTTATCCAGAGTCTCCACAAGGTGAATATAAATGACATCAATTTAAAGGGTAATCAAAACAATTTCACAGCTAGGACTCTTCTTTGTGTCAAGCTTTTATTTCCTACAGACCATAAATACTGAGGTGACATATAGTAACTATTATTTAAGGGCCCAGATACTACACTGTTGATATAGCACGGGGTTAATGACAATATTAGGCCAAAAGTATCTAAAAGAAAAGCCAAAATTTCTGTCAGAGTTGATTCTCTCATCAACGGTTTTTGTAATAAATTTAGTTAGCTTTTCCTGAAGACAGTGAGCATTGGGATACTGATTTCATGCTAATTTTGACTTTGATTCTTCTATGCCATTAATTTATTCATCAGCAGTGACGTGTCCTGAATCTTAGAATACAGGTCTCTAGAGATGGACTTACTAGGTCAATGGAAGGATGGTGTGAAAAGTTTGCAGCTCCGTGAAAACAGTGAAAAGCTCCTAGTTAATCCCACTTACGCTAAGGCTACCGGAATGCTCGTCTTTACTTTGTAGGATCGATTGTGTGATATTTTACTGAAAAAGTTGGAACAGCTGCTATTTCTTTGGACGATCCTCCAGTAAAGGGGAGTATTTACAGAAGTTGTCAGTGGCCACAAGAATAGCATTTTTCTTTGTTCCACTTTCCCCGCAGTGGAAAATATGAGTTATGATAGCTTCCAGTGTGAAAGATTTGGGAATAACTCTGAGTGTGTGCGTGTGTGTGTGTGCTTGTATGTGTGTGTGCACAGTAAAGAATTTCACCTTTGGCCTTGGCCTCTGGGAGGTAATCTCTAAGCCCTTGGAATAGCATTCCTGAGATGAGTGGAATAATATGATTTGGGGTAGGGGCTGGCCACACCGCACAGTCTAACGATGTGGCTTGGGGTAGGAGCTCTGTGTCACAAAGCTATCAGTCAGCTACGCCTAAGAGATGGAGCCCCACTAACGTGTCTGGACACGAAGGCTTTGGTGAGCTTCCCTAGGTGGCATCACTCAATGCTGTTGTCACACGTGATGCCAGAAAGGCGATGCTGTCCATGCCTCTACTCCGAGAGGACAACTGGAAACTCCACACTGACAGTCTTCCTTGACTATACACTGTGTTTCTCTTTCCTTGGCTGACATCAGTATTCCTGAGCAGTAATAATCTATAATCATGAGGGTAACAGCTTTATGGAGCCCTCTATTATTTACCCAGAGCTATGCCTAAAGATGCACAATGTCATTCTAAAATAATCTTCAGTGTGGGCTGGGGTAGGTGTTGTTGAAACGCTTCTGTTGGTCTCAGTCAGAGTGTCATAAACTAAAGATTAAAAACATGGTGATGGAGGAGAATTGACTCTGGGTGGTGAACACAATGTGATATATAGATGATGTGTTACAGAATTGTACACCTAAAACCTATGTAACTTTACTAACCATTGTCACCCCAATAGACTTTAATTTAAAAATAAAAAAAATAATGGCTGTCAAGAACTCACTGAGATTTATTGAGCTTTACGTCTTCCCCAGCTTCATATTTTTGTTTCTTTTTGATGCTTAGCAAGGAAGGGAGTTGAAAGGACCTAATGACAGAATAACTGTCTCTGCAGCTAGTCCTCAGAGGAAGCAGCTTTTCAGGGCAGCAGTTGGGTGCTGAGTGCTTGGCTGTGCCAGGGAGGTGGATATTGGACCACAGGACATCTGCAGAGACTTCACCTTGAGCCTTCAGTTTGGGAAAACATGGGAGGATTGCTCGAAAGAACTTGCATGGCAAAAGCACTTGTGAGTTGTTCTCTGCAGGGAAATTGCAAAGTCAACAGTCTATCCTTGGTAGCATTCCCATCCCTACTTCCTGTTACCCAGCTCATGGGCCTATGGAGGCCGGTGACTCATGGGACACTGCGTGCCAGGCCTGTCACTAATAGCATCAGTTCAGGTCATAAATATAATCCTCACACATGTTCAAAGCATATTATGGCTTATCAGCTAATTTAAACCTACTTGTTAATTAGATAACAGATGACTGTGCTTTCCTTCATGGCAGTTTATACTTATGGAACAATAATGCCTTCAGCTAAAGAAATCAACATTGAGATTTCCAGGACCCACCGATGAGAAGAGATACTTCTGGTGTTTGTTGTGTTTGTCAAATATTCTGGGCTCTTCTCCTTCCAGGCACATGGTAGATTTGTCTTCCCTGTACCCATTGGGGTTGGGAGGGGCCACATCCCTAATTCTGGCTAGAGCTGTGCATTTAGGAGCCATATGTCACTTCGCACTGGAGCTCACAATCCCCAGTAAACCCTGCAGGACTGTGCCTCCCTCTGAGGCATGGCTACTTCATCTGTGTGGTCCCTGACGGGTTATAATGAGAAGTCACCACTTCTCACCCTCAATAAATAGGAAGTAGAAACAAGAAATAGAGTTGTCACCAACCCTTTGATTTGTTAGCTCAGCATAGCCTGGCCTGGCCTGACTACCTGTGCGTGGGTATGTGAGGTGGTGGGGGCGGATGCACTTACCCTCTCAGGAAGTCAGTTCACTCACCTAGGACAGGGCAGTAATGATAGTTACCTGGCTAATGGGCTGTTGAAAGGAATGCAAAGTAGTTAACAGGGAGTTCAACACATAATAAGTACTCAGTAAATATTAGTCATTAAAATGGCACAATCTGATATTATCTTAATAGCAACTCTTTGGGGATACATGATTACAGAAAGTTTATATCGTATATCCAATAATGCATTTAAGGTGAATTCATAATTTTCCACTGTCAAATAATTAGCAAATTATTTTTTTAAATGTAAATTTGAAAATACTAACATTAGGCTAAGAAAGCAGTCCTAAGTAAATAAATCTGTTGAAAAAAGTCAGATTTTCTGAGCTTCTGGATAGGTTGACTTTGACTCACCGCCCTCTTCTGTTCTCACTGAGAAGTAGCATGACAAAGGTGAACTTGGAAGCTTCAGAATCAGGTATCCAAAAGCAGCTCCCAAATTAATAGTTTTGTGGTGCTAGGAAAGTTATTTAAACTCTTTCACAATTAGGTACCTCATTTTCTCAATTTGGTTGATTCACAATTTGGCTGAGGGGTATATATAATAGATTACCTGTCCATCTATCCATCCATCCACCCATCTATCCACCTATCCACCTATGTAATAGATATGTATTTAGAAGAACATCACCTTTCTCCTGAAAACAGCAGCTCCCATATTACTTTTTTGGAACCGTTTTTCTCCCTAGCCCAACCATGTGATTCCAGCGGGCCCTGCCGATCACAGAAGCAATTCCCAACTCTACCCATCCCATCCCATCCTGGTCATGGAGATGACATATTACCTAAGGTGAACCAGTATTTGCCTGGAATTCTTCATATTAGAACAAACAATGGAAGAGAATGTCTTCATATACGATGACCGAGTTACAAAGGCGAGCCAGTAGTTACCAGCAGCAATGGCCTCAACTTCACAGGGAAAGTCGCTCAGAGAAGAAAGCCTTTCCCACAAGGTCAGGATGACAGGGGCGAGTGGCCTGGTGATGTGTGTCTCTCATTTTCAGCGATTCTCGTGCTTCTGGGACTCCCTGCCCTGAAGTCAGTTGGTTTATGTGAGCTAGTACAGTCCATTCTTGTCTTAGCTTATTTGTGAGAGTTTTATTTTTGTTTGTCTAATTGATTTTGGTTTTTAAATTCTTTTTAACCAAATGAACCCTGACTAATACTCATTAGTTCCTCATGCATGGTGGTTGCTCAGTGAATTTTATTTTTTTCCTGTTTTCTTCTGTCTACTTCTAGCATCAAGATCAAAGTGGGGCATTATTTTCTCTTTTTATCATGTTGGTATTTGCACAGATGGTTCAAAACCTGGTGGTTAAAACTGCTGGTGCCTGAGCACAAATCAGGATAGGTACACAACCCATAACAGGAGCCATTGTATACTTTTATAGGAAGAAAAAAAAAGCTAGTTAGCAAGTTTCATGTAAGAAGGTCCTTGATGAGCAGTACACATTACTAAGTTTATTATGTCTTGAGCCCGTAGCATGCTTTTTCAATATTCTGGTGGATGAAATGTGCAGTACAGTGCACGTACTTGGGCCGCATACACAAGCCTGATGGTTTCCATGCCGAGAAGCACTGTGAGACTGAGGTGCAAGCTGGTGTTGCCACTATTTTTCCTGGAACTACATTTTTCCTGAAAGAATGACTGACAGACAAACTGTAGGTATTCAGACTTGGCTTGTTGCTTTAAGGAAAATAATGGATAACATTTAAGCTTTCCAGCAAAACTTAGAATTTCAGACTTGTAACTGCCACAGTGAGCTTGACAGCTTCTCAATACGAAAATATTTTTCTGATGAGATTAGAAAATCTCATTAACAAATGTGATTTTTGGTAGTATTGTATCAGGAAATGTGTCCACATTTAAAAGATCTGCATAACACAGGGAACCAATATTTTCCAAGTGGCCAATGGGTGATGCTACAAAATCATTCACAGAGCAAGACAAACCAATGGATTTTCATAGAACTGGGTATGAAAACTTAATTAGCATAGTCTCAGATTTCTCATTGCAACAAACGTTTAAGAAACTGCCACTTGTAGAATTTTTAGGTAGCATTCAAAAGAATATCCACAATTACCTGTAAAGGCTATTAAAAACTCATCCTCTTTCTAGCGACCTACTTCAAGTAACACAACATAGTGCAACTGAGTGAATATAGAAGCAGATGGAAGAATCTAGTCTTGTTCTGTTAACCCTGAAATAAAAGAAATTAAAAAAAAAAAAAAATATATATATATATAAATGCCACACTTCTTGCTAATTTTGTTATGTGTGTGTGTCTTTTTAAATTAATTGATATTTAATATTTCAGTTTAAATTTCAAGTATGGTAAATACTGGTAGATGCAACCTACATAATAGAAGGTTTTGGGGATCCCCAATGATATTTAAATGTGTAAAGGTGTTCTGAAGCCACAGAGCTTGGGAACCACTAACCTGGAATGTCCCTTTTCTGTCCATCCGTTTGATGCCTGTCTAATGCCCACAGATGCATTTGTATCCCTGCATACATTTGTTCCTGCCTTGAATAATATTCCCTCATTTTTTGTAGCTTCATGAATTCTTTCAATCTTTCAAGACTCGACGGAAAGCTTATTTTCCCAGGTTCTCCCCTCTTTTTTCATAATGACTTATACAAATTTCTGTTATACAACTTGTCATGTTATTTTTTGCATGGCTGATGCTGTCTGTGAGACTGAAGGGCAGGCTCTCCATTTCAGTCATTAATGTCTGGGCACCTACAAAAAGGCCATCAGAAGTACTCCACGCAAACTTTCTTCAGGAAGGACTGCATTTTTAGGCTCAAGAACTCCATGTTTTTTTGATCCCTTAACACAGAGCCTAGGTGACGGCCGTGACATTGGCAAAGTCATGTATTTCTACGAGCAAGCTAGATGCGCGTGGCCAAGCTTCCAAGAGAAACCAGTCACAGAAGGAGAAACACCATATGTGGCTCTTGGGAATTTGGATATCTTTGAATATTCCCAGCATTTCTTCAGTGCCTGTAACAGGCAACATCCACTTTCCACTGACAGCCCTTACCCATGAAATTACAACAAACGGGAGTTATCCTGAAACATTCAGACCAGTTAATGAAAAGAAAACTGCCAACTGGCAGTATCTGCTGGAAGAGACAAAGACACATGGCACGGGGCTTTTCCAAAACTTTTCTAATTGGATGAAGGTGGGAACATTTCTGGAGATTAATAAGGGTGTCAAATCATGTCCAGCTGCCAACTCCAGGATCTTACCAATGTTTAATCACACAATGTGTGAGCATCAACGCAACACTGAGTATTATCCTGGACACTGCCTCATGGAAGACAGGTCCTCCCCTGGGATGCTCCTCCTGCCTTTCCCTGTGACTGCTGACCATCACCTAAGGCTACAACGGAGAGGAAATAACAACCTTTTTCTGTAGGAAGATTTATCCAAAAGAAGAAAATACTACTTAAAACCACAAGCCAATCTGACGTCTTCCATGCTGTTCCCATCTGCTTCATATATTCATACTGGACAGTTTTCAAATGACAGCAGATGTCCCAACTAGAAAAAAAGAATTAATCAGCTGGCAAGTATGTCATTACCTACCGAATTTATAGTTCCAGAAGCCAGAGACTGTATTGCTTTTGGTCACAGCCCTGATTCCTAATTTAAAATCAACTCTCTTGTAAAACGAATGGTGTGTGCTTAGCTACCTAGAGTTTATTACATGCAATGTAGTTAAATATAGGTATCCAGATGAGGTGGTTGCATCAAACTTTTGGTCTTTAAATAAACATAGGGGAAAATTCTTTAGATTCATAAAAACCCTGTACAGAGACAAAGGGAGGCAGTGCAGTGTCAGATGTGAAGACTTCAACTTGTCATCATTAGCCCAACTCATGCCTAATGTTCAACTGTAGAACACACCCTCTTTCTGTTTATTTATGCATATTCGTCATCAGTCAATTTGGATTCTCCGTAAAATAAAAAGGATATCAATAGGCAAAGCTGGTTTATCCCCTCCACCTTATTTCCTTGCATTATGTTGGACAATTCAGGTAAAATGCAGTAAGCAGCCTGGCCCAAACATACTTGAGAGCATGTGCTGAACAAAAATTGCTTAAAAGAGAGAAAGTACCCTTCAAACGTTGTGTTTTCTAATAATGGTCTTAGTATCCCCTTAGTAATCACTGCTGTGTCACTCAGGAGAAATCAAAAATAGCTATTATTTTGCCATTAGCTGTGGTCTGAGAACCAGTAGGGGAAACCATGATACCTTTCGTTAAAATAATGAGATTGGATAAGACATATGGAGTGAGGCAAAACCCATAGTCATATCACTTAGAAGGCACACAATAGATATTTCTAAGTTGCAAATCCTATCAAGCCCACTTTATTCTAGGTTTGATAATTCAGGTACAATGTCACAGTAGACCTCAAATTTACTTAAGGGTACGTATAAATAAAAACTGCTTGAAATGGGGCAAGTGTTCTTTCGGATATTAGGTGAAGGCCCTGCCCCTTCTGAGAGGGAGGGATGGCACAATGAGTGACGGTCCCAGAATAATGAGGGTTTATTCTGAATTCTGAAAGATAACTAATGTATATCCACTCAGGGCAGATAAAATTCACACCCTCCCACCCCCCAAAACAAAAAACAAAAAACAAAAGAGAAGTTCGTGCCCTGATCCCTGGGGACCTGTGAATGTAACTCACATGGCCAAAGGGATTTAGCAAATATAATTAGTGCCACAGACTTTAAGATTGGAGATTATCCTGGATTATCCAGATGGGCATATTTAATCACATGGGCCACTAGAAACTTCCTCTGTCTAGAAGAGAGGCAGCCGAGGGGACATTAGAGACATCCACAGTGAGAGACAGACTCAACAGGTTGTGGCTGATTTGAAGATGGAGGGGTCCATGTGACAAGGGATACAGGTGACCGTAAGGAGCTAGGAGAGGTCATCACTTGGCAGCAAGCAAGGAATGGGGACCTCAGCTCTACAGCCACAAGGGATTGGAGTCTACCAACAACCTCAGTGGGCTCGGAAGCTGATTCGCCCCCAGAGTCTCCAGATAAGAACCCAGGCGAGCCGACACCTTGTTTGGGCCTGAGGGACTCAGAGATGGGGAGCCAGTCACCTGAATGCAGACTCCTGCCTCACAAAACAGTGAGATAATAAATGCCTGTCATTTTAAGCTGCTAAACTTGTGGTAATCTGTTATGGTAGCGATAGAGACAGTACATTACTCTAGAAGACAAAATGCCTCTGCAGCAGGCAAATATCAGGTTTCTCTTAAGAGTCAGAGTTCCTTCCAGAATTACGCGTTAATTGCTAGGTATAAATATAATATTAATTTCTCCTTGGGTACCATTGTGCACATGTAGGAAAAGAAGTAATGATTATGGAATATGGATGTGGTCAGTGTAGATTTGATCTTGCCCATTGTTACGAGATCCCATGTTCAAACCATGTGGCAAGAGGTATTGTGAGATACTAAAGCTCTTTTTTGTGTATGAAGATGATTTTTGTTACTATTATTAAGGTACAGTCTCACTGTGAATTTATAAGATGCAAGTCTGTGCCCTACCACATAGAGATGGGATATTAGCTGCAAGCTTTGATATTTCTTTGCATCAGATACCACAATCCCAGTTTCTTTATATGAAAAGTTTAAGTAGAAATATGTTTGAAGGTATCAAGTAAAGGAAGTGCCAGTAAGGTATTAGGATGCTCAAAGGCTGTTCCTCAGTGGCAAGAAGGAAGATGGGGCCCTGTCAGGAACAGGGTGTGGAGGTACATGGCCCAGATACACCCTCTGAACCTTTTGCAGCAAGAGTAGAGAATACGTGGATTTTTAAAGACCTACTTAGAAGAGACTTTCTAACGGTTTTGTATGTTTTGTAATGATGTCCTCTTTTTTCCCTCTTGTGAATTATGAGTGATCCTTTTTAAAATGTCCGTCAATTGTTGTGTGCTACAGGAAAGAAGTAAAAGGAAATTTTACCCTGGTTTATGTTACTTTTTTTTTTTTTTTACATATGTTAAAATTTTAAAGGGAGGGCATCATGTGTCTGAAGGTGTGCCCACTGTATGCTCATCAGTACCCAAGGGACCCAATGTTGGAGGCAATTTGGAAAATTAGATACAAACCAAGAGTTTAGCAGCTCCTTTCACAAATGCTTTGTCTCACCAAGGCAAGAAGAGCTCTCATAGATGATAAGAAAATTAGTATAAGGAGTAGAATGGAAAGGCTCACTATACGGCTCGCTTTTATTTGTACCAATCGTGTGGTCATAGGGAAACATTAGAAGCATCTGAACATTTTCTGGAGCTCACACTGGGATGGAAGTAAGTTTTGTTCTTATCAACCAAAACAGGAAAGACATAATACATGGGGCAATGCAGAGATTGTAAGATCAGATAAGAAAAGAAATTACAACCATATGTTATCTCAAAGAACCCCAATTTAAGCATAAAGACAAAGATATGCTAAAAATGAATCATATGTGCACTAATGAAAAGACAACTGGTCCGCTATATTGTTATTAAATAAACAGATTTCAGAACAAGAAACGTTATGAGGATAAACAGATACATTCCCAATAGTGAAGAGTTTAATTCATCAAGAAGATATAACAATTCTAAACATGGTATGGACCTAAAAGCAGAACTTCAAAATATATGAAGAAGATATGATAGAATTGAAAGAAGAAAATGAAAATCCACAGTTATGGTTAAAGATTTCAACATATTTATCTCAAAAATAGATAGAACACATAAATAGTCAATCAGTAAGGATATAGAATATTTTACCAACATAGCGAACCAAGCTGATTAATTGATAAGTATGACATACTCTACCCCCAAACTTCAGAATGCACATTCTTTTCAAGGTATGTTTACTAATATGCAATCATATCCTGGGCCATAAAAGTCTCCACAGATTTAAAATAATTGAAATTATGCAAAATATGTTCTCCAACCATGGCAGAATTAAACTGCAAACAAATAACAGAAAGATATCTAGATATTCCCCCCGAAATTCCACCCAGGTCAAAGAAGAAATTAAAAAGGAAACTTGAGATATAGAATTTATAAATTTAATATAACAAATTCATCAGTGCAATTCAATTTAGTTCAATTTATCAATCTTTTCCTCTATTGTTAACGTTTTTTGTGACCTGTTTGAAAAATCTTTGTGTATATCAAAGTCACAAAGGTACTCTTCTATCTTTTCTTTTATATAATTTTACATTTAGATTTATAATCCATCTGGAATAGGTTTAGGGCATAGAGAGGTAGGGATTAATACTCCCTTTGTTTCTACATGTCTATCCAGTAAACCATTTATTAAAAGCATCCTTTTTCACTCTTCTGTAGTGCTATCTTTGTTATGAAGCACTTGACTATGTATGAATGTGTTTCTTTCTTGACTCTATTAAGTTCATTGGTCTTTGCAAAAAGAAGACACTGTAGCTTCACAATATATTTTATTATTTATTAGCATAAGTGTTCCATCTTTTTTTCTTCTTGAAGATTGCTATGCTAGTCTTAGGCCTTTGCATTTTCCACAAAGGTTCTGATGGAAACAAACAAATTTGGGGACAATTGATACATTTATAATATTGAGGCTTATAATCCATGAACATATTTTAACTCTCCATTTATTTGGATACTCTTTATTTTAATAATGTTATATAGGTTTCTGAATAAAGACCTGGCACAGATGTTATATTTATATATTTAATGACTATGCCATTGTAAATTAAGTTATTTCTAAAAGTTATTTTCTAGTAGTTATCTGCTTGTTTACTAAAATATAATCGATCCTTGTATATTTACTTTGGTTGCAGAAACTTTGCTAAAGTCTTTTATTTTAGTAATTTATAGATTATTTTCAAATTTCTTGAAACACAATCATATCCATAAATAAGAGGAGTCTATTTATTTTCCAATCTTGTTATATTTTATTTCGTTGTCTTCCCTATTTCACTGGCTAGGACGTCCTGTATAAAATTGAATAGAATTGGTGACAGTAGGCATCATTGTCTCATTCCCAATCTAATGGGGAAAATTTTCTTTATTTTTCCATTAATGTAATGTTTGCTATAGATTTTGTGGTAGTTCATCTATATCAAATTAGAAAGACCCCTTTATTCTTTTTATTTTGTATTTTTTAAGACCCCTTTATTCTTAATTTGTCAAGACATTTTATTATAAAGATGCATTAATTTTTTTCAAATAATTTTTATTGGAATGATTATATGATTTTTATTTTACTGTGGTAAAAATAAAAAAAAATTTTACTGTGTTTTGCATTACTTTTAAAATGCAAAACAAATGTCTTAAAAAAGAGGAAAAGAAAACATGATGGTGGAGGGGAAAGAGAAAACAGAGACTAGAAATAGAGATCTATCTATCATCTTTCTACCTATTAGGTTGGTGCAAAAGTAATTGTGGCTTTTGCAATTATTTTTATCCTTTTAAACCACAATTACTTTTGTACCAACCTAATATCTACCTATCTATTTGACTATCTATCAAAAAATGTAAAATCATACAGTGATGGAGGGCAGAGTGAAGCCATGGAAAGACTGGACCAAAACCAATCCTAAACTGGTCCTGCTAAGTTTCACTGATAACTTGTAATTTTTCTTGTAATCAATGCAGTTCTGCTGTTGGGAATCCACATATATTAATTTAGTTTTACGACATTTTATTCAATGCACATTTATTGAATGCATAATAATAGCCAAGTCCTTTGTTAAATCCATGGTTTCTGCCCAAATAGAACTTTTCTCTAAGAAAGGATAAAATGCAAATCACATAACCATGCAAAGATAAAATTGCAGTTGTGTCATGTACTATATTGAGAGTCACATGGCACTGTCTGAGCTTATATTGAGTGATTTGAACTAGTTTGGAGGTCATCAAAGTCTTTCCAGAGGAAGAGACTTGCATTGAGATTAAAAGGTAGAGTAGGTGTTAACTAAGAAAGGTGGGATGAACATTGCAGACAAAGGAGACAGCGTATGCCATGAACTTGTCAAGAAAGAGGATATGAAAGAATTATGTACGGTTGAATAGGAGAGAACCAAGTTGTATGGTTTCAGGTAAAGCTGGTGAAAAAGTAGAGGTTAGATCATGCAGATCACATAGGTAAAATTAAGACATTTTTATTTGCCAAAGGGCAAAGTAAGGCTATTGATTGATTTAAAGAGAGATGTATCATAAAAAATTGTGTTTTACAAAGATGGATCTGGTCGTAATGTGGTATGTAGTTTGGAGGGATTTCAACTGGTTATGTGAAGACAGGGAAGAAGCTATTTAGTTGAAGCTAGTGAAGATGGGAACTTAGACCAGACGGTATGCAAATGGAGAAAAGTGGGTGAGTGACAGAGGCACATCAGAGGTAAAAGCAATTAGAATTTGTGTGGTATTATACGTTGATGTGAGTCTTTGACTTCCACAAAGGATGGTTTTTCACAGACTGAGTTAACTCTGGAAGAAGTCCAGATTTAGAGTGAGGGATGAGGATGAATTTGGTTGTGGACATGTTGAATTTGAGGTGCTTATGTTACTTCAAATAGGGCACGCCAAATATGAAGTTTATTATATGTGTCTGATGGTTAAAAAGAGGTCTGGGCTTGGAGTAAAAATAAATATGAGTCATTTGAGGTGGTAATTGCAGCTACAGGTGCAGATGAGAACATCTGGAGAACATTTAGAACGCTATAAGAGAAGATTATAGGGTCTAGGCTTGGGGACCTTTAACATCTAATGGCCAGTTGGAGAAATATGAGCCTACAAAAACAAGGCAGAGAAGAAATAACCACAAAAGTTGGAAGGAAACAGATGAATGTATTACCAGAAGCCAAGAAGAGTATTTTGGGATTCAAATAATGATCAACAGAGTTGAATGACGACAAAAATTCAAGTCAGATCATAACAGCTAACATTTTTGAAGATTTATTATGTGTCAGGCACTGTTTTAAGAGTTTCATTGCCATTAACTCTTTTAATCCTTGCCAATACTCCACAGCAAGTAGTCTAAATAGAGTCTTCAATTTAATCACTAACTAAAATACTGTTGTTCTTAGTGACATGTAGTCATCAGTGATCTTAGCTAGAGCTGTTCTAGTGAGGTGATGGATTTTAAGAGCCAGTTTAGATGGGTTAAGAAGTGAACAGAAAGTGAGATAAAATAGTCGGGTAATATAGATAAGTCTTGTGAAGACTGGAAAGAGTTGAGGGACCTGAGTCACAGCTAGAGGGATATGGGGGTTTCTCTTTGCTGGTTTTTAACATGTAAGTTGCTAAACCTGTTTTGTCAAGAGCCCTGACCAAGGTCCTGAATTCATGTGCCCAGTGTCTCCTCCCCACAAGATTTACCCTGAGGAACTGAAAAGAAACAGAAAAGAAAATAAAGAAAAAATATATGAAACTTCTGTGTGTGTGTGTGTGTGTGTGTGTGTGTGTGTGTGTGTGTGTGTGTGTGTGTTGAGAGAGATTCTTCTCTCTGGAGTAGTGGAAGTGTTTGTTTCTCCTCTGACCCTGCCCGGGCATAAATGATGCTGCCTCCACAGTTGCCCTGAGCTAGACCTCTGGTCCAGGTGTTTTGGGGAGTAAGTAAAGTCAACAAAGGGCAGAAGCTCTCATTTGCTCATTGTGAAAAAATGAGAAACAAACTAGAAACCAGTAGGTAATAACAGTCTTTGGGCAGTTGCTGTCAGATTTTCTCTTTCTCCAAACTAAAGAATTTTAATTTAGCCTTGCTACTTGAAGTGTTGTAGGACCAGCAGCCGAAGCATCATTTGGAAGGTTGTTCAAAATGCAGAACAGCAGCCCCACCCAGGCCTCCTGAAGTAGAATGGCTTTCTGTGGTGGTGCCCCAGGAGAAGGGTGGAATCAGACCGAAGAGCTGTTTCTAGGGATGATGAGTAATTAACTGCATTTCTCGGGTAGACAGGGCTCATCTGTGCATACCCTTGGGTTGACCTGTTTTCTGCTCACCACTGAGCATGGTCTGACCTTCTTCCGTACCAATGCTTGAGAGAGTAGCTAGGTTCCATTCTGTTTCATTACTTAAAATTCACTGTCTCTTTTAAAATGTTTAAGATAATTTAAAATTGTTGATCACTTTGCTGCAAAGACTCAGATCATAAAAAAGAGTAAATTACGCCTTATCCCACCAGTACATTTCTCCTCCTTGATAAAATGAGCTCAGGAGGATACTGGAGAAGCACATCATTAAAAAAATTTTAAAAAGCCTGCAGGATTACAGATTTGAACAGAAGCAGAAATATTAGAACAGATGGACCATGTGTATAAAATAGAATTAAAATAACATAAAATAGATTTATGCATCAAACAAGGAAAAAAACGCTATTTCAAGAAGACATGGAACATTTATAAATTGATTAGGTATCACAACATTAAAAAAATCTTAATATGTTAAAAATGCATTTCATACATACCAAGATTTTTGACCTCAAAATTTATAGTTAAATAATAAAAACTAAACTAAAAAAAAAAAAAAAAAAATCCCTGACTATTTGGAGACAACCAGAAAACCTAATAAATAATGCATAGGGTTAAGAAGAAATCAAAATGAAAAAACTAAAACTATTTATAATTCAATGATTATGAAGGATGTATGTATCAAAATTGGGGAAGGATGTAAAATGGTATGAAGATAGAAAATTATAGCTCTAAATACTTTAAAACATAAACAAAACACCCTCAAAATTAATGAATTGTGTCTGTTTGTTTATGTAAAAAACCCAAAAGAATATGCAGGTAAGTGATATAAAATAATGAGGGTTTGCAATATCGGCTGGATAGGAATAAACAGAAATGCATTTTTATATCTTTTATATCAGCAGTAAATAACTACAAAATGTACTTTAAGGCAGTATGTCATTTATGAGACTATCTGATAATATGAAATAATAGGGAATAAATCTAACAGAATATGCTTGAGATCTTTCCCGAGGAAGTTATAGACATTTGATTGAGAGATATTAAAGAAGACTAAATAGATGGGCAGAAAACTGTTTTATATGTAGGAAGACAATATTATATTATAAATATACCATTTCTCTTTATATTCATCTTTAGACTCAAGGCAGTTTTGAATGGGATTTGTCAGGGAACTAAAGAGATGTTCATCAGTGTGTGTGTGTGTGTGTGTGTGTGTGTGTGTGTTTGTGTGGTGTGGAAGCACAGACATTACTATGAGTTGGATGGTGTGGTGGTAAATCTGACTGTGTGTTTTTGCTCACAAAAAGCAAATTGACCAATAGAATGGAATTCGGAAACTGACTGACTGCATGTAGGTATAGATGTACGATACAGGGCAAAGGTGATCTGCCTGATGTGTGGGGAATGAATGAAAGGAAGTTTCAATAAATTGAGTTGGAAAAATAATTTACGTGAAAAATGTTGAAGTTGGATTCCTACCTCACACAATTTAGAGCAATCACCTCCAATTGGATTGAGGACTACATCTGAAAAGACAACATTTGAAGACTGAAAAAAATTAAAAGTGAATAGTTTTAGAGCTCAGAATATGGACAGTGTCTTAAATAAAGCATGAAAACAATTTTCTATAAAGAAGATTACTAAACTTAAGACACTAAGATGAATCACTTTTGTTCATCAAAGATTAATTTTGAAATTAAGGAAATTTCACAGCTAAATTCCAAACTAGAGTAAGATATTTACATTACAAACAATTAGAGTAGTTTTAAGAACATATAAGCACAAATAATGCAAAGGAAAATTGGCAACAAAATAAATAAATGGAAGGAACATCAGGATTATTGGTCATCAGGGAAAGGCAATTCAAGACCATCATTAAATACCATTTTATAACTATTCTATTGGCACAATGAGAAATTCTGTTTATAGCAGTGCAGGAGAGATGTGGGTCCATAGCATCTGCTATATTTTACTAGTGGGAAAGTAAATAGAAATTTGAAACCACTATGTCACCCTATGAAAACATTTTGACATTGTCTCCTGAAGTCAAGCACTTACATATGCTGTGACTGAGCCATTCAACATCTAGGTACATACCTAAGAGAAACTCTTACATATGTTAATGGGAGACATGCATAAGAATATTCATAGAAACGTTTTCATAATGGCAAAAACAACTCAATTCTTCCAAGTGGGAAAATGGAAGAATAAATTGCTATATTCCCACAAGGGAATATTATACAGGTCGCCGACATGACTACAATGAAACATATCATCTGGCAAATCTTAGTACCATCATAGTCAGTGGGAGACGTCCCAAAGTGCTGACAAGAGAAAGATACCCTTTTCATGAAGTTAAAAATATGAAAATTTTAGCAATGTGTGTAGACATTGTAAAACTATCTATATCTAGGAGAACAATGAAATGATAATCATAAAATTCAGAGTGACGCTCCATCAGATAGAGAGAACAAATACTTAGATGTAGGTCAAGATCCTGGCATTTTGTTTTGGTTGGAAGGTGTAGACGTGCTTGTTATATTACTTAAAACAACTTAGTAGGTATTCAATTAATTAAAATAGGTACATGAATGAGACTGTGTCATGAAACAGAATTATAATGTAATCTGGCCCTAATCGAGTTTCAAAACAACAACAAGGAAAACCACCACATCCAATTAGAAGGAACTCATGAAGGAGAATACAAATATGAAAATACAGAAAACCAAAGAGGTTAACTATCGGGTAAGATCCTTGAGAAGGCAGAGAGCATTAGGGCTAAGTGTAAGTGGGGGATTAGCCTTCATGGAGGGCGTGAGGTCTGCTTTATGAAGGAAGAGGTTCTGAGAGCTTGATGTACATGAAGATCCCGGAACATCGATAACCAGAGACAGGAGATTTAGGGTGTCCGCTACCAAATAATTTAGCCCTCACTTCACTGAGGCTACTGGATAGTTTGGGTGCATTTGGCTTGTTTGTGTTTGTGTGGGTCTAACCATGGAACAAGTGGCATGTTGGTGTATATACATACAAAAATATACTTGATGTGAGAGAAAGGGTTTACAATTTAAAGAATCTGCATATATACATTTCATTTTTGTTAAATGTAAACTTTTAGGGGGCACTCATTTAAATTAGCTCATTGCAAAAAAAAGATCATCTGAGCTAAGATTTTTGAATATGAACTAGCACGCAGACTATTTGCATGTAAATTGAAGAGGTAAAAAGTAAGTTATTAAGTGTATATTTTATGTATTGAAAGGTGCATGGCAAAGCTTCAGGCCATATGATTTTTATTTTCAAACTTTCATAAATATTTATATATTAATGAGATAAGGCTATAAAACTAAGAATTTTAAAAAGTTAAATTACTCTCAATCAATATTACAGAATCAACCAGGCATTATATCAGCCATGCAGATTGAAAAGAGGGAGACTGAAAATTTCTTCAAAATGATTTTAAAGAAGGCAGAGACTTATTTACACATAAGATACCTTGGTAGTTATTTCCAAAAATTCCATCAAAGGTGGTATGATTTCCTTCATGTTATAAAAAAGTGTTTTTCAAAATATGACAAATTCTCTACTATTTTGGGATACTTTGTTTAAAATGACAAAATGTCACTTCACAATTAACTTACAGAACTCTACTCCTAGCCATCTATTTTGAGATTCATTATAAATTATATCTAATCCAAAAAGGAGAAAAGAATCCTATTGAATAACTTCGGGTCAGAGGCTGGTGAACTGCATCCTAGTGTGAGATCCAGCCTGCCACCTCTTATTGTACTGTCCACTAATTGAAGAATGGTTCTGCATTTTTAAATTACTGCAAAAAAAATCAAAACAAGACTAATACTTTGAAATATAAAAACTATTAAAAAACTCAAATTTCAGTGTCCGTAAATGAACTTTTAGGGGCACAAGTCATCTCCATTCACTTACTGATTGTGGCTGCTTTTCTGCTTCCACGGAGTGGAGACTGTCGACCTGCAAAGCCCAAAATATTGACTCTCTGGCCTTTCACAGAAAAAGTTTGCCTACTCCTGATCTAGGGAATTCAAATTTTAGACATCCTGCATTTAAAAAAAAAAAAAAAAAGTTACATTTTCACCAAGCTTTTCAGGGGCAAAACAGATGTCATTTAAAAGAATAAAGTTATCCTATGATTTGTGCAATGCTCTTGGATTCCTTCAATTGCCAAGCTTCAATGTCAGGACCTCTCAAACCACCACTATGCTTCAGACTTTATAACTATGGTGGGAGCTTGTTCCTAGAGTTTTATATAAATGCTTCCTGAATCAATTTTTCCACCTCAAATATCTGTGCCTGGTTTTAACCACCTTCGCACCACTCCTGTCACTATACAATAAATTCTTCCTCTTTTAGCTCTTCTCATTACCATCCAAATGCAACCTCATTTCCTGATGCAGATATCTGTTCTCAATTGGCCTTTCCTAGCTCCTCCCTCAAAGTCTTTATTCAACAACTAAATTCACACGTAAATGTTTCCTTTTTCACATCTTTCTACTAAGAATCCATAACATCTAGAAAATAGAATTATAATCCCTATCACACTTTCCTTATGGGGGCTGTAAGGTGTATGTGATACCAGTTGCTGATTGTTCTCTAAAGATATCCTGAAGATGTTGCTCGCTCCTTTATAGCTTTCTTTCAATGAAGCAGTCCTGGAATCAATCTCTTACTCCATACTGGAAATAGCTGACTTCTACTCAGCAGCTCATCTGTTTAGTCATATTGACACTAAGCACCCAATTTTATTTTCTCTTTTGCTTTGACTGCTAGAAAGAGTATGGATTCATCTCATGTCAGTTCTGTTAGAAAACTTCTGTTCTGACATATTCTTCCACTTACTTTTAAAAATACATTTTAAACGTATTTGTAAACCACCATGTGTCCTTGCTGGAAAAAGTTATATACAGATCATTTAAAACACACAGAAAATAATACACGTACTAAGTGTCAATAATATGCTAGGGATTTTCTATAGTGTGTACATAATTTCTCAAATTATAATCCCTATCATGTATTTATGGACAAAACCAAGTTTTGTGGGACCTAAAGCTCATTTAGGGAACCCCTTTTAGTAAAAAGACTATGAAAAATAAGTTGCTTTTGCCAACATCATCAAAACCTGGGCCATTAACCCATTGGCAGAGTCCTAGGCAGGCCCTTGGGGAGGGAATGGGCCAGTCAGAGGCCCTGCCTTCAGCTTTGTTAGCTCCCAGTCCATCTGTGTCTGTGTATATTGACTGTTCACGCTGGTTGAGTCACTTTTCATACACTGTTCCACATAATGTTAGAGAAAGCTGACAGGGAAATTAGCTTAGACAGCGTGATGGTGAACTTTATGTGTCAGCTTGACTCACTAAAGGATGCCCAGATGGTTAGTAAAACAATATTTCTGGGTGTGTCTGTGAAGGTGTTTCTGGAAGACCTTAGCATTTGAATCTGTAAACTGAGTAAAGAAGACCCACTCTCACCTATATCTGTGAGTATCCTCCAACCCATTGAGGGCCTGAATAGAACAAGAAGCAGGAGTATGGCAAATTAGTTGTGTTTCCCAGCGGGGACTACATCTTCTCCTGCCCAGGGACATCAGCGTTCCTCGTTCCTGGGCATTCACATTGGTGGGACTTACCCCATGGGCTCCCCCTGCTTCTTAGGCCTTTGGGTCTGTACTGGAGCTATACCAGCTTTCCTGGGCCTCCAGCGTGTACACAGCAGATGGTGGGACTTCTTAGCCTTTGCAATTGCTGAACCAGTCCCTCATAACAAATCTCTTTCTAGATATCTAAATATATCCTATTAGTTCTGCTTCTCTAGAGAACCCTGACCAATACACAAGGTTACATATAGTTTTCAAGGCCAAAGGATTGGTGTATTTGAACACTGATCTGTTTTAATCTCAAAGCCATCTGTTAAAACCACACTGATTGAGGACCTTACATACCAGGCACGCTGCTAAACATTGCCATCCTGTGACAAACCCTGTCCTTATAAAGATTCTTGTGTTGTTCTTTCTATTACAGGAGCTGGTCATTCAGTGACCTATTTCTTCTTCTTCTTCTTCTTCTTCTTCTTCTTCTTCTTCTTCTTCTTCTTCTTCTTCTTCTTCTTCTTCTTCTTCTTCTTCTTCTTCTTCTTTTTTTAAAGATTTTATTGGGGAAGGGGAACAGGACCTTGTTGGGGAACAGTGTGTACTTCCAGGACTTTTTTCCAAGTCAAGTTGTTGTCCCTTCAGTCTCAGTTGTGGAGGGCGCAGCTCAGTTCCAGGTCCAGTTGCCGTTGTCAGCTGCAGGGGGTGCAGCCCACCATCCCCTGTGGGAGTCAAACCCGCAACCCTGTGGTTGAAAGGACGTGCACCAACCAACAAGTGAGCCATCCCGTAGGCAGCTCAGCTCAAGGTGCCGTGCCCAATCCCAGCTGCAGGGGGTGGAGCCCACCATCCCTTGCGTGACTCGAGGAACTGAACTAGCAACCCTGTGGTGAAGAGCCCACTGGCCCATGTGGGAATCGAACTGGCAGCCTTCGGAGTCAGGAGCATGGAGCTCCAACTGCCCGAGCCACCGGGTCGGCCCCCGACCTATTTCTTCTTTAACACTCATGTTAAAAAAGAACAGTTTAAGATATATATATATATATATATATATATATATATATATATATATATATATATATAAATTTTATTGGGGAACAGTGTGTTTCTTCAGGGCCCATCAGCTCCAAGTTGTTGTCCTTCAACCTAGTTGTGGAGGGCGCAGCTCAGCTCCACAGTCACCATTTTCAGTCTTAGGTGCAGCGGGCGCAGCCCACCATCCCATGCAGGAATTGAATGAATCGGCAACCTTGTTGTTGAGAACCCGCGCTCTAACCAACTGAGCCATCCAGCCGCCCCTCCAGCCGACCCTCCAGAAGCTCAGCAGCAGCTCATTGCCTTCAGTCTTGTTGTGGAGGGTGCAGCTCACTGGCCCATGTGGGAATCGAACAATCAACCCTGTTGTTCAGAGCTCATGCTCTAATCAACTGAGCCATCCAGTCACCCAGTTTAAGATATATTTTAAAGATTTCTATTCACTTATAAAATAGTGTGAATATTGTTGTATTGTTAGTTAATTATCAAAGCAGATTGGTATTTTCTGAATCTTGCTTTGACCATTAGATACATAGCTAATGGTTCATACAATGAATATTTCATTTTCCAAGTATATTAACTTTTCAGTCAGACTCAGAAACTGATGACTGGGTTAATCTTTCTTGTATAGTTAACTGTTTTTTACAGTCTTGGTCTGAGTACACTGCAGAAGTCGGATTGAAGATCTGTAGTATCTAACCTTATGTCCTAAATCCTGGTTTTCAGTTCCTCTCCTCACTTGGAGGGAGCTCTTAGCTGTACCTCCTTGTAAGGCTGTAGGACCAAGATGTATATCTCAGCCTAGACAATGAAGAAACTCAGATTCCTGCATCCATGTTCTAGACCACTGACTGATTTCGGAGATGGAGATGGATTTTAAACCAAGATCTGTGGTTATTTTGATACATGTGGACCAAACTGCACAGCCTGAAGATAATAGTGAGATCACAATTATTTTGGTGTTTCAAAATAAAGAACAAAAATCAATTATTTACATTTAAAATTATTAAATAATTTAATCTTATAAAGTGCTTGTGGGGACTTTCCTCCCTCCTTTCTGTGTATTTCTTCTCTGTCACATCCCTGTCACCATTCTCTCCTAGACACCTGTGCATCCTCCTTGCTCTGAGGGACTTGCCGTACCTCAGTGTTCCCAGCAATCCACCCTTGATTCTTATATTTTATTGTACTTTTTGGACAATCCTGTCACGCCTATGTCTTTCACTACTGCTCATAGGCCAGTTCAAATTTTTTATCTTATACCCAGATGTCTTTTCTGTGTTTCAGACCCCAGCTCTGTCCGTTCTCTCAATTTCACCGACTGCAATGACCTCAAACTCTATACATCCAAAGTTAAAATTAATGTTGTCCCACCAACAAAAATCTGTTCCTTCTTTTGAATGTTCTATTTCAGTTTTAATTTATGCACCACACTCATCCATTTGTCCAAATAAGATTCCGGAAAGTTATTTTTCTGTTCACATCCTCTCACCTTTTATGTTAAATCAATAGGGGAAAAATCTTCTCACTTCTTGTTCTTAAAACAAAACAAAACAAAACAAAACAAAACAAAACAAAACAAAACAAAACAAAACAAAAACTCATTGTCTCCGCAGAGTCCATCCCTCTTCGGTCCGGAGCCTCAGAACTCCTCACTGATGTTACTCTAATGGCTTCTGGTTTGGGCAAGCTTTTCCTGGTACTATTTTCCTCAAATCCATTCTTCACATTGCTGCCAGATTGATCTTTCTGAAACGCAATTCTGATCACTTATTCTGTCGCTTAAAATTCCTGAAGAGCTCCTCATTGCTGCCAGGATAAATGCGAGCCCCTCGGCGTGACATGCTCTGCATGCTGTGTACCTACCTGTCTAGTCCGTTTCTCTCCACTCTGTCTTTGATGTGCCCGTCACCGAATTCCTGAAAGGGCATATCCAGAATGTACTACACGTCAGAACTTTGGGCAAGTGTCCCAATAACTGTGATTGCCTGTACCCCCTTCTTTGACGATTCGCTCAACTTTTTTCCATCCTTCCCTCTCACTGAATCTGAGTATGTGCTGTAGGGAATGTTGGAGGGTTTGGGAGCTGAGCAAGGAAAAAGCTATGACCACAAGGGGGCAGCAGCACTCACCGCTTTATTTCCATATTGCCACAGGTGAGCACATGGGAAATACTAACAGCAGGAGATGTCCCGAGGCTTCAGGCGTGGTGACCGCCATCCTGGAGGGAAAGAGGACGGGGCTGCTAAGGGAGACGGGATCAGAGGGGCTCAGGCATCCAGGTGATGCCGCTCAACAGCCTGAGTCTCCTGGTCAAGCAGCTGCAGGGGGAGCAATTCTTGGGGTTTTCGATGCCCCCATCGTTGTTTTTTTTGTTGTTGTTTTTGTTTTTTTGTGTTTTTTTTTATGTTTTTTTTTATTAAATTTATTGAGGTGACAACTGTTAGTAAAATTACATAGATTTCAGGTGTACAATTCTGTATCACATCATCTATAAATCCCATTGTGTGTTCATCACCCAGAGTCAGTTCTCCTTCCATCACCATATATTCGATCCCCTTACCCTCATCTGCCACCCCCCACCCCCCACCCCCCACCCCCCTTACCCTCTGGCAACCACCAAACCATTGTCTGTGTCTATGAGTTTCTGTTTCTCATTTGTTTGTCTTGTTCTTTTGTTGCTTTTGGTTTATATACCACATATCAGTGAAATCACATGGTTCTCTGCTTTTTCTGTCTGACTTATTTCGCTCAGCATTACACTCTCAAGATCCATCCATGTTGTCAGTTTTTTTATCTGGCTAGCAGGCACTGGGTGCAGTTCTGCAGGGTATGCAAATGTCTGAAAACCTGCTTAATTGGGTGGTGATGTTTAACAGTTGGATATGTAAACATTTGAGTTTGCCCCTGGTGGGCTTTTGAGCTAATAGGTCTCAGTCTGTAAAGAAATGTAGAACTAAGGGCCAATAGACAGGCGCCATCTTTGGCTTATTTGTATGACAGGGGTCTCTATGATGGTGGCACTTTTATCATACTGTGCTATAATTACATTTTATTTGTTTGTGTCTCTGAGAATATGAGTTCCTGGACAGGAGAGATGACTGTTTATTATTCCTCCTATGGACTTCACAGGACCTCAAGTACTGTCTGATACAAAGTGGAACATTAAAAAATGTGTGTTTCACAAACAGTTCCAGATAGTTCTGGGGTCATCCAGGGGTGATCATCCAAGCGGATGCCATAAGAAAATCTCGTCTACATGGAGACACATACTTAATCTGGTTCCATATTTGTGTTTCTGCAGGACTTCTAAAGTCATTTAATTTTTTGTTTCGAATGGGAAGCTCTTTTTTAATTAAAGTTTAGTTGACACTCAATATTATATCAGTTTCAGGTGTACAGTAGTGATTTGACATTTATATACCTTATGAAGTGATCAGTTTTAATAACAAATCTTCGAACTTGAAGTAAAAGTAATTCTTTTCTAAAATACAACTTGTTTATAGTAAATCAAATTAAATTCAGAATATATGCTAGTAGGCCAAGAACATTTTATTGAGATTGTGATCCTATTGTATTCTAGGGGAGAATTTTTACTATGTGCCTCAAAGCCCACGGTGCCAGAGAATACGTGACCTGATCCCCGAGCACTGGCCTGGCCTGTGGGTCCACTTAGGACATGATGCTGCAAAGCTTGGCAGTTCCTATGGCAGGAGGGTCCAATAGCGTCTGAGACCAGGGGATGGAAGGAAGGTGTGAACTAGAACAGAAATCCAGTATCTGCCCAGATGCCCAGCGTTGACATGGGGACACATAGTTTGTATTTGAAATTTTAATTTGAAAACCTAACTCTACTGGATTAAAAAAGACAGAAATTCTTGGCTCAGCTCAGAGGTCAGCAACTGAAAAGGGCAGAAGCAGAAGTGGTGCAAGTCTCATGTGTGACATGACTCAGTTTCCACTTACATCACTGGTTCCCTAGGTTCTCCTCTGGCTCCTGTGCCGCCCTTTCCCACGTGTAATAAAACAGCTTCCACAGTTCCTGGATTCACTACTCAACGTCATACCATTCGAAGGGAGAGTGAGCATCTGGGTCCCCAAATTCCTAGAAAAAGCCTCAAAATTCACTCATTGGATCAGTTTAGGTCATAAGGCCAACCCTAAACTTATTATTATTCTTGCTGTTATTGTTATTATTATTTGTCAAGGGGAGTGGAATATTCTATTTAGCCTGACATCAGGAACATATGTATTTCTTCTTTACATTAGGAAATCCCCTACAAAAATCTGGACTGTCAAGATAATTCCAAGGGGTGTCCCTAAGGAAGATGTGACAAAGAGTTATCCTTGTGGTGGTGACTCAGGACAGTAAACCAAAATTCTGATTAGAAAAGATTCCTAATTAGCTTCCTATGTGGTTGTTTAGTTCTTATCTCTCTGAATTTACATAATGTTGTCCCAAAGCAGTTTACACATTTTATCTGTTATCTTGTTTATCATATTCATTTTCTAAGCACAACTGCCTTTTATGGGTGATGTTAAACTCCATTACAAGTCTAGTGTCAGCTCAGATTCGAAATATGTGTTGTCTCAACAAACAAGATCTGGCTTAATTTCACATGCTAGATATAATTGTGTACAAAGAAGATGTCATAGGGTATACAATTTGAACTGTTGTCCAAACAATGGTAATGGCTAGTTTTCAGTTTTCAGTTTTAAAGCTCATTTTCCAGAGAGGTATTTCCTAATCACCTCTCTAGGAAAAAAAAAAAAAAATCCCCTTTTATTATTATGTATTTCAGTTCTTTATTAAAGTTCATATCACTTAGTCCTTTATCTCTAAATCTGTAGTGTTTAGTGTGTGATTTATCCCTTCCTCCTTTCACTCTCCCTCCCTCCCAGTCTGAGATGAGAATGTAGATTCCGTCTGTCTTATCCACAGGCACATTTCCTGCACTCAGCACAGTGCCTGCCCGTAAGAGACAGTCACTGATATTTGTGAAGTGAGCCCATCGCATTGCCTTTTTACACTTTATTATTGTGTGTCCTGCTTGACCTTGACTGTGGAAGGAGTGGACCAACACTGGGGCAGTACAGACTGCAGCTGCGTACCAGAGAAAAGCTCCCGTGATGAGTGAGGCTAGGCCATGACTGCAGTCCTTTTGCATTTCCTTATAACCCAGAGACAGCCTTCACTGATGTTTACAACTAGCAATTCTGAATGATGCAAGTAAGTTCCTCCAAGGGGGAAACTCCAGAGTGAGTATGGAGCGCATGATTATCTCACCGGAAGTGTTAACAATATATGAAAAGAAATCATCTCAGATATTGGAAGTTTGCATTTGAAATATTAGAAACCTGTTTAATTATTGAGCTAAATGTCAAGAAAAAATCCACAATTGTATTATATTCTGAAGATAGGAAATGTCAGCAAGATTTGACAATCCCATTCTACCTGAGTTTTCTATTCTGTCTTTATCAGTCATGTCACAGTTTATTTCACCATTTTACTGGAACAAATATATGTGAAATCACTTTCAATATCTTTCTGACCTTGTTCAGCGGATGAGTACTGATGAAACATGGGACCGTAGCTTTCTACATGAAACGAGCTTATTGTAGGTATTTGTATTGTGGCAGGTCTTTTTAAGAGAATGTGTCTCTCGTTATTGAATGAAAATGAGCTTCATGAATAATATTCAGGTTCAAAAAAAGATTAATGTCAAGAGAGGCAGCTTGATTATGTCTATACTTTTTTTGAGAATTCTTGGGATAGTGGAAAAGAAAACTTTCATTTTTGAAATATATCTCTTCTTTCTTTTAATGGAGGAAGAAAACTAATTTCATGAAATGTAAGAATAGAAATTTGACAGAAGTAAAATATTTGGATTGGGAGGTAGACGACTTAATGGTGAGGTATTTTATTCTGCTTGAAACAAATAAGACTATGAAATGAGAATTCTCCCCATAAAATAACAAAGAATAAAAGGAATAGTTTTCTCTCATAATTCTAATGTGAGTCCTATAAAATAGTTAGGACCCAGATATATAACTGTATTCACTAATGAAAAAGTGTCGATCAAATATATAGTGATGGAAGGAGAACTGACTCTGGGTGGTGAACACACAATGGGATTTATAGATGATGTAATACAGAATTGTACACCTAAATCTATGTAATTTCACTAACAATTGTCACCCCAATAAACTTAAAAAAGTGTCACATTATAAATCCCTTTTACCTTGACTGTTTTGTAGGCTTAGAATTTCATCCCGATAGTATGATAATACTTATATTAATCAGAGATGCAATGAGCACAACAAGTTATGTTTGTACAGAGTGTTACGTGAATTACTGTTTGTATCTTATTTAGCCCTCTCAGTCATTGGAAGCACAGACACTATGCTCCCTTTATCAGACACCAAGACATTGAGGGTCAGAGATGTTAAAGATGAGCCCAAAATGACATGAACATGAGTTTAGGAGTTCTGATCCGTGAATCTGGGTTTTGCATCACTGGATCCTGTTCTGGGTGAAGTCATATGAATCAGAGACAGCCTGAGGTGCCCTGACTTTTTAGTTTCACATACTGCCTGCTGTATGGGCCTCCATTATGGCTCTGATTTTAATTCCAATTTGCCTATCCCACCTTCCCTTGCCCATCGTCTTAGAGTCTTGGACACCACTTCCTGGCCATCTGGCGGGGTGTCCGCAGCAGAGCTCTGTGCCAGCCACTGTGCACCTCATTTTCTTCCATCTGCATTCACCACTGCGAGTAAACCTTCCATGTGTGTCCTTGACAGAATATAAGGGGTCTACAGGATTTGTATTGTTGTAGTCAAGAAAGCAGTAAATGTTATCATAACACACATAAGAAGATTTATTCCACTATACATAGATTTGTCAGATAAAATACAGGCCCAGGTAAATATAAATCTCAGATAAATAACATTTTTAGTGTAAATATATCTGAAATCATGCATAGGGCATACTTGTGCTAAAAGTATTTATTTTTTATTTGAAATTAACTTTAACTGTGTACCCTCTATTTTATTTGCTAAATCTAGCAACCCTAACAGTAAAAGAAGTAGGACTCTTTTCCAAGTCACCTCAGATGTCATTTAATAGTTTTAGTACAGGAACATTATACAAATAGAGATGGAATATGTGCAAAAATCCACAAGTGAAAGTTCGTAAGTAGCATATTACATGTCAAAAAAGATATTTGCTTCCAATCCAACAAGTCATTCTTTCAAAATTCACCGGGATCACACGTTGAGGCAGAATGCTGCATGACAGATGGGGCATTAGCCTGCTTTCCATTATTAAACTGGGAAGTGAGTATACTGTGTGGTTGAAAATATCTGCAGTAAAATAAAGTTATGCTTCTGTACTGCAGTAGATCTCAGATTAGCAACTTTCCTGTTATCCTCTCAATATAGAAATTATTTTGTGTGCTTACTATCAACTTCCGACTTTAATAAGTAAAACCTAAACATTATTGGCTGAATTTCAGACTATCCGCTATTAATCCAGTACATGTGTGGTATGTGTCATATGTTTGACCTAAGGCAGAGATTGTCGTGGCTGCAAAGAGGGGTTGGCTATGGAGGACTTTGTACTTTCCATGGAACTCAAACCAAAACCATGCAGAATCTTTAAGTAAGAAGTCAATATAATACCTCTGCAGATTAGTACATCTTTGCATATTTTCTCTTTTTATTTTCACTTTTTTGCACCTTCAGGTATGTGTATATGAGCTCTCCATTTCTGTCTTCCAAGGCTGTGATTTTCATCCTAACACTTAGAAAGTTTCTTCACTTCTGTATTATGTTACTTGCTTCTCATTCCTTCTCAGCATGTCCCTGACCACTTCTAGCAGGGGCAACTCTCCTTTGTATGCCTTTTAATGTGGCTTTTGTATCTGTGATGATTAGTCTCTTCCATTTGTTCAATTATGAGAGTCTCTTGTGAAAGTGAGGAATGACTTTCTAGTAAGACTGACTCACGGGAGAAGGGTGGGAGATGAGGGTAAACGGGATCCAATATATGGTGATGGAAGGAGAGAGACGTGACTCTGGGTGGTGAACACACAATATGATATGTAGATGATGTAACACAGAATTGTACACCTGAAACCTATGTAACTTTACTAACACTTGTCACCCAATAAACTTTAATTTAAAAAAAAGAAGAACTGACTCACTGAGTAAAATGTACTTACTCAGCATATCTACTGTTGTTATGCTTCGTAGATATTTTTATCCATTAAAAATCCAAAGTAGTGCACGATTATCACTAAGAAAGACAACTGACTAGTGTTTCCTTGAGGGAATTTGTAGGTTTGAGTTAACAAGCTGTTGCTCCAAAATGGGGGAATATGGTAATTTTACTTATTAATATTTATGTTGTTTCCTTAAAGGAATATTTAACAGACAAATTAAAAAAGAGCCACTTTTTCCTTGGCAGTTATAGAAATAATTACCACTGCTTCAAAAATCCCAGACTTTGAAGGCATCTAAACAAAAATTTGAGTCCACAAATTATAGATATATATGTTATTACATATATATAATAAATTAGATTTATTATAAGGAATACCGTCATGTGATCATGGATCATGGAGGCTGGCAAGTCCCCAGATCTGCAGGGTTAGTTGGCAAATGGAGACCCAGGAAGCCCAGGTTTCAGTTCAAAGGCCATCAGACAGGACGAATTCTCTCTTGCTGGGGGGAAGGTAACCGTTTTGTTCTCTACAGGCCTTCCACTGATTAGATGAGGCCCATCCACAGTAGGGAGGACAATCTGCTTTATTCAGTCTATCTGCTTAAATGTTACACTGATCTAAAAACACCCTCATAGGCACACCTAGGATAATGTTTGACCAAATATCTAGGTGCCCAGGACCCAGTCAAGTTGACACATAAAATGAACGATTACAAGTACCAAAGTCATTCAGAATTCAGTAAAAAGTGATTGTTGAAAATCTTTCAATAATAATCTTCTGGGGGGATTCCTTTTCCTATGTGAGTGCAGGGCACAGTGTTTTAGAAACTGCTTAATTCTGTGGAGCTATACTTAATACACTAAGAGCTAAAACCAAAGCGACTCTGGTAGGTCATGCCAAATTAATCAACTAAAATGCCAAGAGACCTGGCTGGTTGTTTGTTTTTCTCATTTGTGGGTAGAACAGGCTGCAAATTAGGTAATACTGGGCTTAAATTATGCATTCAGTCATCTTAATAATAGTGCCTAACCTGCATTTAACTGCTGTATTTTAATTGTGGGTATAACACTGTGATACCAATAATACAAGGCATCTTTGCAGTGATCAGGTATAGATGATTCAAAAGACTGAAGTTCTGATACATACTGCAACATGCATGAACCTTGAAAACATTATACTAGGTCAAAAACACCAGACACAAAAGTACAAATGTTGTATGATTCCACATATATGAAGTAGAATGTTGTTGTCAAGTACTGGAGGAGGGGGAATGAGGAGGAATTGGTAAGTGGTTACAGAGTTTTTGTTGTGCAGATGAAAAAATATTTAGAAACAGTGATGGTGTTTGTACAACATTGTGAATGTACTAACGTTCCTGACCTGTATACTTCAGAATGGTTAAAATCACAAATTTTATGTTATGTATATCATACTAAAAATATTTTTAAACGAATGTGGCTTATTTTGTTAGTGATGTATAAGTATGTTGAGATGTACCATGTGTTTCCATGAACTGCAAACATCTGTGTTGATATTGATATTCAGTTTTCCCTTGTAAGAGACCAGGTGATTTCAGGAACTTGGCAAAGTCCTGATCGTGCTGATCTCTGCATTTCTACTGAAACATTGATATTTAGTCAAAATGCTTTTTCGTGTATCTACAGAGCCTGAGTAACTACAGGATAGTGACATAATGGATTAGATCACAGCCTCAGAGAAATGGTAAATGTCCATACATTGTACAAATGCTTCAGGGTTTGCATCTAGCTTTGTTCAGTTATAGATCTTCACAGTCTTGGGGCCACATTTATTTATTTTCATCCAACCGAATGCTCTGAAGTTGAGAAAACAGAGAAAATGTGGATGTGGCAAATTATTTGCTTAAGATGGAAGTGAGATCACGTCTCTTGCTAAAGGAAGTTCTGTGGTCACACAAGGACAGGAATCTAATCTGGGCCTTTGCTGAGGCAAGAAGATGAATAGTATGGGTTCACTAGAAATATGGTGCAAATATGGGTGAGTAGAAAAGGGTGGATGGGGGTGTTACAGGGACCAAAATGAGGTGACCTGGATTAGCTTCTGAGCTGAGGGCAGATTTTAAATGTTCCTAGAGGGCATGCTAATGGGCAAGCTAGACACAATGAAAGGGCAGCTCTAAAAGATGGCAAGTTGAAATGTTTTCTATTTTAGGGAGTACCTCAGAATTGAGCATCAGGTTGACCTAAAACATGGCTGTGAACTTGACCATGCTCCCTGCAGCTCCAGTGTCCTCAGGCTTCTGGTAGATCTCTCCCCTCAGCTTCTGGAGGTCTCCTCCCCCTCTTGGGTTGCAGGATCCTCACTGGAGTCCTGTTTCTTTTCCCAGTTGCAAGTCAGTGGCAAGCTACTTAGAATTGAATTATCACTCAGCTCTGCCAACAAGTACCCTTGACTATGGACAGGCTACTCTGTCTGGGCTTGAGTTTCCCTAACTGTTGGGGAGGGGTTGTACAGGAGCACCACCAGAGCAGTGAATCTAAACTTGTCCTAATGCTGTATTCTGATGGTACTTAAAATAAGTAGTTTATTAATCTATAATGAAGCTACTTAAGTGTTATTTCCTTTCTCCATCCCCCTTATAGTTAAGAAGATGATCCTGAGACTTTGAGTGTAAGTGTTTGCGAAGACTCTACCTCATGGCAATCAGCTATAAAATATCAAAAAATTGTGAATTATTGTTATTGAAAACGAGATGGTTTTAGATTTTGTGAAGCATGAAATATATACAATTTTATAAATAAAGAATACAAAATGATAAACAGTAAATTAGGAATAAAGTTAAAGATTTAGTTAAAATGAGAAAAGAAATCACATTCCTAAATAGCTGGGAATCACAGCAAACTCACAAAATCCAAAATAGCCCCATAACAATAATTTAACTGCTAACACACCACCATCACATTTTTCTTCGTTTTTTTAAGTGACACATTTGACGGCCTGTAATATGGCAATAATTTCATAATATTTTAAATAAAGAGAATATAATGCTATTTTTAAAAGAGAGAATGTCTTTTAAAAATTTGGGACAGACGTCTTCCATATTTTTTTCATACAGTATAACCTCAGATTTCAGGATTTCAAGATTTCTTCCCTCCTATCCCTCATTCCATAATTAGCATACACTTCATTTTGACACATGACATTAACATACAACCCATTGTTACTTGTTTTGATTTAAACAATTATCTTTTGGAGGAACTACAATTTTGAAAAGACATTATTACTCCTTTGTTTCCTTTTTGACATTTTCCAGTTCTTTGTGTAGAGGCAGGTTTCTGACATATTCGTAGATCATTTTCCATCGTTTTGAACAATTTCCTTTAGCTTTCCATTAGAGTAGGTCTGCTGGTAATGAATTCCCTCCGTTCCTATTTGTTGGTGAAAGCATTTCTCCTTTCACTCTTGACAAATAATTTCACTGGTTAAATGATTCTGGGTTAGCAGATTTTTTTTTTTTTCTCATCATTTTAAAGTCTCTTGTCTTCTTGCTCTCATGCTATCTGATGAAAAGTCTGCTGTAAATTTTTTCTTGTTCCTCTGTAGGTACTGTGTTCCCTCTCTTATTGCTTTCCAGATTATTTTTTTTGTATTTCATTTTCAGCAGTTTGAATGTGACATGCCAAGCAAGATAAGGTTTTTGTCAGAGTATTTATTCTCCTTGGTGTTCTCCGAGATTCTTGGATCTGTGGTTTGGTGTCCATCACTAATTTTGGAAAACACGCAGTGTAATGTTGTGGTTTATATTAAGAAATATACATTTGGTCTTCTTTCTAGTCTGGATCATGACACAGAGATCCTAAATTTCCTAAGTGTTCAGAGATATAAAGGTGTCTTTTGTTATGTCAATGAGGTGATTTTTGGAAAACCCCTAGGTCATGTAAGGATGGGGACTGGTCATCTGAGAAACCAGCCTTGTAATTAGATGGTTGGAACTTTTAGTCCCATCCAGACCTCTAGGGAGGAGAGAAGGGCTAGAGATATTCAGAGAGCTTCTGGGATGTTGAACGCGCAGAGATTTAGAAGAATGGCATACTCAGAAAGCATGGAAACTCTGTACCCCCTCTCTATACGTTTCCCACTTGTGTCTCTTCCATCTAGCTGTTCCTGAGTTACACCTTTTTATAATAAATGAGTTAGCTAGTAAGTAAACTATTTCTCTGAGTTCTGTGAGCTACTTTAGCAAATTAGTCAAACCCAAAGAGGGATTCTTTTTAACCTCCCATCTATAGCCCCTTGGTCAAATGCATAGGTGACACAGGTGACAACCTAGACTAGCAGTTGGCTTCTGAAGTGGGGAGTGGGGCAGTGTTTTAGGACTGAGCCCTTAACCTGTGGGATCAGGTAGATAGTGTCAGAATTGAGTTGATTGCTTGGGGGTATACTAGTACATTGTCATTGGTGCCAGAATCTGACTCAGGCATTACTTCCTTAAGAATTTATTCTGCCTATTTTTAAATTTTTCTTCTCAGATTCCTATTACATGAATGTTAGACCTTTGGCGTTGTTTCATAGCTTTTGGATGCTCTGTTTTTTGTTTGTTTTTCCACTCTTTTTCTCTTTTTAGTTTGGGTAATTTATATTAACTTACCTTCAAGCTCAGTCATTTCGTAGTTTGTATTGAATTGTCTGACGAGCTTGTCAAAGTCATTACTCATTCTCTATTACTGTGTTTGTTTGTTTGTTTCCAAGCATTTTTGTTTAAATTATTTCTTATAGTTTTCATCCATCTGATCTTTAATGTTGACTACTTTTCTCATTAGAACATTTAATATACTAGTCATAGTAATTATAAATTCCCCATCTGAAAATGCCAACATCTATGTCCTATTGGTGCCTGAATCAGATGAATGTTTGTCTCTTTAGATTGTGTTTTTTTCTTGCTTGTTTTGTGTTTCTCATCACTTTTTTTTGTTGTTGTTGGAAGATATACCATCAAGAGAATAAATACTTAGATAAATAATTTTTTTATGCTTAGAGATAAGCATGACTTTTTTCCTGCTAGGTCTTTGTGTAGGGCTAATGATTATTTCTCAAACAAGTAAACATAACCATTTTGTGTTCTGTGGGGTCTTCCTTACTTTCCAAGTTTCTCAATATGTTCTCTCAGTCTGAAAACATATCTGGTATAAGTGATGTATGTCTTGTTGAATAGTCTTGGAATAAAATAGACAGCATCCAGTAATAGTATAAATACTAATTTTTTTTAAAAAAGCAATCTGTGTTTATCCAGGGGTTAGGAGTAGAAGAATGAAAAGGAGACATTGTTTGGAAGTTACAGAGTTTCTGTTTGGGATGAGAAAAAGTTCTGGAGATGGACGGTGGTGCTGGTTGCACAACTTGTGAATGTACTCAGTTCCTCTGAATTGCACACTTAAAAATGGGTAGAATGGCAAATTTTATTTTATGTATGTTTTACCACAACAAAAAGTGATTTAAAAATATGTACATATGTTTCAGAAGCATCAGTTTTGTCTTTCTTATATTATGCTTGATTCTCTGCAGATATTAGTCGTCTCACAATTTAACAAAGTACAACTTCTCTTTTATTAAGTAAAGAGGAGTGAAGCCATTCCTTGTAATACCAGGCCTCAGTGAACCATTGCAACAGTTACTGAGGAAAATGAGGCTGCTGGTTTCCTTTGTCCACGCTCTGCTGATTTCACAGACGCTCACTTTCATATTCTGCCTGTTCAGGCTTTCTGCTTTATGATTCTCCTAATGATCTTTATTGCTTCAGTCATTACGTTAAGTGCCTGGTTTTGCCTTATCTTGCCTAAGTCTTTTTTTTTTTTTTTTTTCGTATCCATGATTTTGACCATCAGAGGTTTTATAGGTCTGACGATTATGTTCGGGAATTTGTTGCAACAGTGTTGCTAACCTTTTTTGATATCAGAGGGATTATTCATTATGAATTGGTACCAACTGGACAAACAGTTAACCAAGTTTACTGTATGGAAGTGCTGAAAAGCCTGCATGAAAAAGTTAGACGACCTGAACTTTTCACCAACAATTCATGGCTCTTGCATCACGACAATGTACCAGCTCACACGGCACTGCCTGTGAGGGAGTTTTTAGCCAGTCACCAAATAACTGTATTGGAACATCCTCCTTACTCACCTGATCTGGCCCCCAATGACTTCTTTCTTTGCCCAAAGATAAAGGAAATATTGAAAGGAAAACATTTGGATGACATTCAGGACATCAAGTGTAATACGACGACAGCTCTGATGGCTATTCCAGAGAAAGAGATCCAAAATTGCTTTGAAGGGTGCACTAGGTGCTGGCATTGGTGCATAGCTTCCCAAGGGGGGTACTTGGAAGGTGACCATAGTGATATTCAGCAATGAGATATGTAGCACTTTTTCTAGGATGAGTTCACAAACTTAATTGTCGTAGCTTTATATATAATTACTGCATGTGTTTATGTCGATGCAGTTGTTTTGTTCTGAATTTCTCTTTAGATGATTCTAGATATTTTCATCCACAGGCTCAGATAATGAGTCCTGGTCATTTTACAAAATGCTACCTCCATAACTTTGGAGGACCCTGATGTATAGCATCACATGTAGGCAGTAGCTAATATATCTTAACATTTTTATCATATTCTGAACCAAACCTAAAAAGTTAGGACAACTGAACAAACATTCAAGGCTCTCCTCTCCCCAGCTGTCAACTGTATCAAAGGCACTGAATTACTATAATTATTCACTTTTACTATACATATTGCAACGAGCAGTTAATTCTGCTCATTGAACTAGGGACCCTATATATAAAGTCCCCTAAACTTTACGAGCATGCAGGATATAACAGCATTGTTGTAAAGTAAATATTCTAGAAGTAGATATAATTATCTTTGTACTCTATTCTTAAACACTACACAACATTATTTAAAGATTTTTCTCTGAGTCCGTTTTTTAGGAGATTTCTGCTATAACAATAAACTCTTTTTCCAGCATGGCTAATAGAACTTGAGATGTCTTCACTGATTGCTTAAGAGGCATTATAGGGGAATGACATTATAGGGTAGCCAGTCTTATTATCATATAATAAATAGATGGGAGAGCACATTTTCGAGGTCACCCAGACAATGTAAGAATATTATCATTCGTTTGCCCAGTTATAACCTTTGCCTTTTTTATCATGGTATTTTGGGGTAGGAACTTGATACTAATATGGTTAATATCTCTATGAATTCATGCTTATGTTCCGGTAATAATTCCAAATTCAAAAATAAAATGATATCTATAACTTTTTTATTGAAAATAAAAAGTGATTTCTTCTTTTTCACAGAAAATACTTGCAACTAACATTAATTCCCTTTCAATTCCTATAATTTTGAATAATTGGTACAGAGCAATAAAAGAAAACATTTCCCTTGAGAGCCATTGACATTTTGTACTCAGCTGATATACTCAAAGCTTAATTAAATAGAAGATCCTCTCAATCAATAGTCTGCACTTAAAAAAAATAGTTAACTATTTTATATTTATGAATTGTATTACATGATACAATTTTACAATTCTCTTATCTTCACAACTGCACTCAAATGGTCTATTGATAGATATTAAAACTTTCGTGGGTGAGGATCCTGAGAAATCTTCTGTGGGTTACCTAAGAAGACATGGAAAAATCAGTGACTTGGAGGGGGGAGGGAGGGCTGGTTTAATTTAGTTTTGCTTATTTAACCAGATAGAACTATAGTGTGAATGAAATAATGAATGTGGAAACACATTGGAAAATTTTCTCTTTCCATCCTTTTCTCTCCCCTTCCTTTATAAGTAATATCAATGCATTCCATTGTTATAATTTTTAAAGCTATATAGAGCCATTTATTTTTTCCCTTACAGACGCTTTTTCAGCTGAATTGTATGAATTCGGTTATTTCTCATTGGAGAAATAACAGAAACTAATCCAATTGCTTTTCAAGTGTACGCGATTTAAGATTAATCGAGTAAATAAAAACTAGCTTCAGGATGTTGGTTTAATTAAGAAGGACGTGCAGTTGCCCACTGTCCTGCTAGCTTTGAGGCTAGCAGACCAGATCGGAAACCGGGTAGTAAGTTTGGAGACCTTCGTGTGTCATTTTGCAAGGCTGGAAGGGCACAAGATGCCTCAAAGGAAGATCCAAACACTTGTGATAAAGCCCGATGAAGGTGTTATGATGATTGAAAATGACTGCATATGGAAAATAAGAGATGTGTGCTTAGTCAAATAGGTGTGGGGGATGGAAATACATTTTCATTGAAGGAAAAGAGAGTAATTTTGTCCTAGAGTAAATTGATTGCTCCAGAATAAGGAAGGAAAAAAAAACAGGGCAAAATCAGAAGATTCGTGAAATTGCAGAAGGTTCATGGAGACAGTACTTTGAAAAATAAATCTTACGTAGGGTCAAACTAACCAAGATTGGAACAGATTTAGTTAACTGCAAGAAGACACTGATATAGAATTAGAATGAGGTTTTCTCTCTGTGCAAAGGCGTTATCCTATACTGTCAGTACACTCTTGGTAAGAAATTCTAAAGGGAAAGTAAGAATTTGAGCAGAAACCTGGAGCATGAGTAGGAGTTACGAGTAATCAAATGAAAAGCGAAGGGAGAGGTCACTCCATGCAGAAAACTCACACATATGAGGCTCTGAATGTACCGAATGACTCAGGAGACAGTGGCTGTGGATGAGGTGGGAGGGGAGGCAGGGACCACATCTGTCAGGTCTTGTAGGCCATGGTAAGACGTTTGGGATTTATTATAAGTGCAACCAAACTCCATTAAAGAGTTATAAGCAGGGGTGCCTAAGTTCCACATTTGTTTGGCAATCCCTCTAGTAGCTATACATACAGGATGATTTGGATAAGGTCAAGTTAGAACATGATTACACTCTAGAGCTGTGATCCCTTGGGGATTTGTGAAAATCCAAATTCTGACTTGGAAGTTCTAGAACATCGTCCACGTTTCTAATATGTTTTGCACAGTAAAGTCACAGAGGCAATAGAGAAATTTCCCAAAGCCCTAATTTTCCTGTCTATTGAGATAAAAACAGCTAACATTTTTTTCTGAAACACCTTTCAGTCAACTCTGAGTGATTTCATCCTCTCCATGCTTTTGTTTCTTTAAGAAATTCTGTATATGCTATGAAAAAATGGAAGATACATTTCCTCTCTCACTGGAATTTTGTTGTATTTTCTTTTTTGGTGGGATAGCAAAGAGTGCACAGTGTTTTGTATGGTTTTGTTCTCATTTAATTAAAATTTTGGAATTAAAACATAGCATCTTTTCCTGCGGTATAAAAATGTTCACTTACTCAATATTCAGCCAACATGGGAATCTTTGATTAGGCATTTTTAACAACGGAATTTAACATCTCTGTAGTGTATAGATGCAATGGTTGCATAAATTAACTTAGCATGTGCATAACTAATTTCCCATTATGAGAAAGTAATTATATTTTCCCCAAACACATGACTTTAGTAACATTATTAATGTGCATATTATGCAAATGTGAAATATTTGAGAAATGCCATTCAAGTAAGTCCTGTATTTAATTTACATATGTTCTGATCATTAAATATGTCACCATATTAATAAGCAATGTGTGTAGTGGCTAGTGAGTCAATGTGCTGATAAAATGAAATATCTGTATACATAGCATTTGCAACAGAATCAGTGTCATGGTATCTCTGTATAATCATTTGCTATTTTCATTACTTTAACAGCTTGAGTCTATGGTCATAATTAAGAAGACATAAGTTTCAGTCTACAATATTTTTTATAAGTAAAAAGCCACATTACAGGAAAATATTTACTAGTTTAAAAATATTAGTTTAATTATTTTCAATACTGAATTTTGACAGCTTAAGAGTATATTCTTTACAAATGAGTCTAAGACTAGCAGTTACAAACACAATTTACTTACTATCAAAAAACTGAAATTTATTTGCAACAGTTATTTATAAATTTGATAATAAATACTTTTTTCTTCTCTATGTAATTTTACTTTTTAGTATGGAATTTGAAAACAGTAAATAACATCACTCTAATGTCTGTGCATTGACCTTAAGTAATAAGAGTAGAGTTGTATTTTTCAGGTCCGGTAAGAGAGACAGGGACGTGCCCCACCCAAAGTAACCCCAAAATATCTAAAAGCTGTCATTTCATTTTCTCATGCTGTCTGAAATTCCTCCAATGACAGATTCATTTAATTTTCCTTTAATACCTAAAGAAGATTAGTAAAATTCAGAGAAGAAGAGGTGGGGAGAGGATTTGTTAATGCAAAAGGAAGTCATGGCAACCAGGGCTCCCTGGTGAGGCCTTCTGGGCAGCTACAAGCTGCAAAGGCTGTGGACAGCTTGGTGCTGGGCAGGGAGACCAGAGGCCAGCAAATCAGGAAACATTGGGAGAGGGTTCAGAAATTAGTTTCTCTTACAATCCAATTTTACCTAAGACAACCCACTTCTTATAATTGATTTACAGATATGGTGGAACTTCTCTTTCCAGCATGAACAGATGGCAGCAGGGTCTCCACAGGGCCATGAGGTGAAGAGAGGTATTCTACATGGAGGCTTGCAGGTAGGATGCCCCAGATGCCCAAGGATGTGGGGTATTGACCGAGAAGGTGATATTGGGAGGCATGAAGGCCCATTAGCAGTGTGCCTGCGAATGCCTGAGGGTGCAGGGGTGCATAGGGAATCTGCTTGCCTTGAGCAAATAAGCAAGCTGATCACATAAGTCATGTAGTGAAAGCCAAATTTACCACTGTTGGAGAAGGTGTTTACAAACAGGTAAAAAATCATGAGGTGATGGATTGTAATAGGAAATAGTATGAACTCATGGTTAAAATATATATCTACGAGTATATCTGTGCATACCTATACCTCTATCTACCTATCTATCTATCTATCTATCTATCTATCTATCTATCTATCTATCTATCTATCTATCTATATCTATATCTGTGTTTATATATAGCTGTAGAGATGTGGAATTAGAGATGTGTGTGTGTGTGTGTGTGCGTGCGCGTGCAAGTGTGTATCTGTGTGCGTGCATGTATGCATGTATTTCCTGGCCTATCTGCTGAGTAGGCCTAGAAGCATTGAGACTCTGGTAATGATGAACAATGTAGCACTTAGTTCTTGGTTTCCAAATACAAATCCTACATTGAAGGAAACAATACTCTTTGGAGAAACTGTTGACTGCCAGGCTAGGGCGTGGGAAGTCCAAATTCTCTTGTGCCATAAAGAAAATGCCCAAAGAATGAGAGGAATATGCCACAGTGCCACTTTAGAGACTCTCATTGGCTAAACTTATGACAGTCAGAGCTTCAAAAGTGATAACAATAGTGATAGAATATAACCCACTGAATAAAAGTTAGCATCTATAAGTCACACTGACATAACTAAATGAATGAATCACTAAATAATTGGGGAAAAGGAAATGCTCTTCTTTACAGCACAATGTTAATAATAAATGTAGAAAAACTGATGGAGCAGAAAGACACCACGGGCTCACTGTCATTGTGGTGATGGGTTCAGGTGGGAGTTGTCAATGGAGGTGGAGATGAGGGTGGTGATTTGATGGGGAACAGGGGACTTAATCCCTGACTTTCTCCCCATCAATTGAATGTATCAGTTACAGAAGGTGGAGGAGAAAGCTAGTTAAAAGAACAGGACCAGGTGTTAAAGGTTAAAACCCCCACTGCTGGGTGTATCAATATTGTGGACTCCTGATGTGAAGCACAGAGAGCCGTGCATGATTTCTGTGGTTTCTCTGCCAAGAACATGTGTCCAGAGTTTAGTAATCAGGATATCTCAGGTAGAACCAGATTCAGGGTCATCTGACAATAATTAGATATAGATTCTTGAAAACTCTGAGGCTCAAAGACATAAAAAGATGGAGGAAGTATTCTAGTTAGGAGGAAACTGAAGAGGTATGCCAACTAAATGCAATGTGTCTTCCTGAATGGAACTCTGAACCAGAAAGAAAAAAAAGAGATTTTACTGGAGTAGTTGGTGACATTTGAGTGGCATGTATGGATTGGAAGCTAATGTCATATCACTGATGATTTCCTGACTTGGAAGGTTATATCATGAGGGTAACGAGACATCAGTATTATAACTTGCAACTTGCTCATATGGTTCAGAAAAAAGAAAAAAAAAAGGCTGGTAATATGGATACACACCCATATGGCATGTGTGAGAGCGAAGAAAGTTAACAGCTGGGGAATTCTCTGTATAACCTATTTAAAAGATGGTGGTGTTGGCTAAGATCTGTAGGTGCAATTGTGACTTGAAAATGTAACTCAGGATCAATAGTCATTATCACATTTCAGCACAATGTGTGTTTTTGTTAGCATTTGCCCTATTGTCAGGAATGTTTTTCCTTATTTCTGACTTGGCTTTTAAATTGGACCTGAAGTCTTCTTGATATTGCGGGTATATTTCTCACAGTTGTGATACATCAGCCTCTGGTGTTTCTCAGCCACACTCAGTCAGGCCAGAGCATGTGAAGTTGTTTCTGTGGACCTGTAACAGTATGGTCTCAGTTTCACTGCTGGTGATTGCTACACCACAGCCCTCACAGAATTGCTGGGGTGGGAGGATGTTGGAGCTAGAAGGCACCTTGAGAGATGATGGAGTCCAGCCCCTTCTCTTTGTACCTGAGTTAACCGGGCCCCAGAGAGTTCACATAATTACCATAACATCACCTGAGTAATCAATAAGAGAATCTGGTTTCTGACCCAGTCCACTGCTCCTCAGCAGCTGCTGTGTAGAAATCCTGCTTTGGGTTCATAGCCTCCTAAGGGTAGCTGTCTGTTTGACTGGAAAGCCAGCACACGGTGGTTTGCACTTACACCTACTTTGCTGAATCCATCTGTCAGGACTGTGGGAGCAACAAGAGATGAAGGGCTTGAGCATTGTATGTTCCATACCTTTATGCTATCACACCTGCCTCTTTGTTATTCTTCTGACGTACCAGGTATACTCCAGCCTGAGGCTCTGTCTTAGTTCAGGCTGCTTTAACAAGATACCATAAACTGAGTGGCTTGAACAACAAACATTTATTTTCACAGTTCTGGAGGCTGGGTAGCTGGGATCAGGATGCCAGCATGGCTAGGCTCTGGTGAGGGCTCTCTTCCTGGTTTGCAGATGGCCACCTTCTTGCTGTGCCCTCACATGGTGGAGAGAGAGAGAGAGCTCTAGTCTCTTCACCTTCTTATAAGAATATTGATCCCATCATGAGAGGTCTCCTGTCATGACCCCTTCTAGATCTAATTACCTTCCAAAGGCCCCTGCCTTCACATACCATCAAATTGGGAATAAGGGCTTCAACATATGGATTTTCGGGGACACAAACATTCAGAACTTTCCCTCTGCCTGGCATGCTCCTCCCCAGATGTCCTTTCAGTGAAGTCCTGTCTTCCTTCACATCGCATCTTAAACTCTTAGTGTGACATACACTGACCACCATATTCAATTCTATAAGCTGCACCATCCACTTCTCCACCACCCCTGATTCCCTTACCTGGTTCTACTTTTTATCATCACCTTAATAGTTTATTTAGCATGCTTATTATTTATTGTCTGTTTCCCCCATCATAATTAATATAAGTTCCACAAAGGCAAGGGTTTGCTTTATTTTCTGATGTAGGACAGGATGGATCTGACACACGATTGTGCAGAGTACATATTTCTTGAGTGAATCCATCAAATCACTCCACATCTCCAGGTCTGAATGAATCAGAGGCAGAGGAAACAGACTTACCCTGATAGGTTCAGGCAAATGACTCTCAAAGTATGGTTCCCACACCAGGAGCAGCAGCATTTCCTGGAAAATGGTTAGAAATACACATGCCTGGACTCCACTCCAGACCTAATTCAGTCAGAAATTCTGGGATTGGGGCCCATCAGCTTGTGTTTTAATGAGCTACCTGGTTTATTCAGAAGCAGGCTTGAGTTTGAGAACTTCTGGTTTCACACTGACTGACTCTAACTGCTCTCTGAATACACCAGAGACTGGCACGGAGGCACAGCAAGGTGTGCCTCGGGTCTCTATGTTTGTAAATTTGTTGCTAATAATTATGCTCTTGAGAAGTCAGAGAGCCATGGTCCGTGAAGAACCCAAAGCAGAACAAATAAAACTACAAGGAGCATCTTCAAGGGTTGTGGCTGAGGAGAAAGCCCAGCTGCCATCACAGCCAGGGGTGCTGTAGGAGAGGGGCTAATGCGATAACTGGCCCACTTCCTTCTCCTCCTCCCCTGCTTGTCACACACTATGCACCAGCTTAACCCCATTCAGAGTGAAGGGCCACTGTGGCCCTGAGGTAATCACTTCATATCACTGTGCCCGTTTTGTCACTTGTTAAACAAAAGGGTTCAATTAGACGATGTTTCAAGTTTCTTCACAATATTCACATTTTGCACCTTTCTAATGTTTGGGGGCAATCTGGAGGGGAGTTGCATAAAAACACCTTCTATTTTAACTGGCCTCCAGATTTTAATAAGAGACAGGAGGCTACAGCCCAGGCTCTCTTTTGGAATAAAAATATGTTATTATGATTTGCTTAAATAGGTTTTACTGATACAGCAATGATTTCTTGAGATCCCATCTTGCCCGTCATTTTGCTATTTGAAAACACTAGCAATAAAAGACACAGACCCCCTTCCTGAAGGAACATGGAGCCTAGTAGGAAGGCCTGGGTGAACCTAAGGGTGATAATGGATAAACCCACGCAGAACGGACAGGGCAAGAATGAACTGCAGGTGTACTCCAGGCACTTGTGGGCAGAGAAGAGTCACTTGAATGTTATTTATTAAAAAAATATCATCATATAGAGACTTGATATTTAAAAAAGACAGGGACAATTCAGTGAAGGCAGGACACTTGCACACGTGCTGCTAAAATCAGAATGACTGAACGGCATTGCAGTTAACGGTCTTATTAGTCCTTTTTGCTCTTTCTAATGCCCCAATTCATTTATTTAAATGATGTCTGCTGTTTCACTTACCCTCTTAATAGGAACACAGTAATACCAATACATGAACTTCAGGTGTCTTGACAATCACCATGGTGGTGTGTTCATTCTGGAAAATTCCAAGGGCAGGAGGCTCAGAACATGATAGCATCCTTTGCTCCCATGCACTGTGTTAGGGAGCGATGGGTTTAGGGGAGATCCACAGAAGGCTTTCAGGCTGTTTCTGTGGCACTGTGCATCTAAGCTAATGAATCACATCTTCAAATATATTTTGATCAAACAGGTCTTTTTCTTGCTTTAAATTACCCAGGATACCTAGAAGCCATAGCTACGAAGAAAAGGGGTAATTGGTATAATTCTAATTTGTGATAATGAACACTCAAGGATACTCATGATTTGAGACAATTTCAGTGAATCAAAAACTTGATAGACATTATTTTTTCAACTATATTAAGCATGTACAGCTAATTTAAATACCTGCTTCTTTTGATTTGAGAGGGAAGTATGTCAATTCGTTATGGTACCTTTCAAGATGGTAAGAAAGCTGACTGCCTCTGCGGATTTCTTCGATGCACCAGGCACTGTGCCATAATCACATAAAATTATGTGGTTTCTTACAAAGAAGTGCCTGAATTGTTTCAGGGGTGATGTTTATTGGCATAGCCAGAGTGTTGCTTCAAGGGGCAGGGACTGGGAAAAACACAGGACATCAAAGGCAAATAATTAAAAATATAACTCCCCAGCCCCTTAGAAATTCCTATAACTCTGGTGTATGAGAGTCTGGCTGGTGGGCTGCTGTGGTGTGCAGGGTCACCAGACTAGCATTTCTAGGGGGACTAGAGTTGGAAGGACTCTCTCTGGGACATTAGTAGACTTTACTTCTTCCCATTCAGGCTTCCTGTCTGATACCATGTGGAAAGATTTCTTTACTTTTTTTTTTTTTTAATGTCTGTACCCTCTGGATTGACTGAATGAATGACACCAGGATCTAGAAAGACTTTGTAGTATAGTAAAAGAGCCAGTGCCATTTCTCCATGGCAGAGGGAGGGGCATTCAGATAAAATATTGACACACACACACACAGCCCTTCCTGAGGAATGTTCATTGGAAATGCACTTGTCCCAGTTGGTCCGTATTGATCATGTGCATGACATTTATTCAGTACTCTATCAGTGACAGGCAAGGTATTGATGGCATCACCAAGGGACTGAGAGTAAGTTTACATCACTTGATAATTCCTTCCAAAGAATCAGGCAACAGGAACCGTGAAGCGATTTATTACCATAGCAAAATTGAGAGTATATTTTAATTCCCATTTTGTAATGATTTTTGTCTAGAGTACATTGATTTTGTTTCACCATGCTGCTTCAGTAAATGGGAGGGAAACAGAATTATGATTCAAATTACTACCATAATGAAAAGTCATTTATATTTCTTTTTATTACTTCAACTGACACCCGGTGAAGATGATAACTGCATATCATTTAGAAGCATGCTGCAGGGAGTGCAAAGGCAAATCCTCATTAACCATCTGTCAACCCCTTCAAAGTATAAAGTGATGGGGGGTAAAATTTAATATTACTTACAATGTAAGATCTACTTTAGCCAGGATCAACACAGATTTTTAAACACAGAAGAGCTGTGAGCTCCTTACTAAAAGGGCCTTGAAAAGGTTCAAGTGACAGGTAGTTCCAAAATGTTGACACGTGACGTTGGCACACATGAACACCTGAGAGCTGTCGCAGCTAACAGATCGGCAGCGGGACATGATGGGACTGAAGGGAGGCGCAACAGATTCAAGGAATGTGCTGTCTTTCTCCTCCATCTGGTTGGCTGGGTTTTGCACAGGGTGAAAATAAGTATTCTGTGCGCTCTCTGTCACAGTCTGATGCCCTCACTATGAATGTGATCTGGCTATTACATTTGAAACTTTCCCACCGACTCTTTTTGTTTTCTATCGTTAAGTGCTGGGTGTAGTAGATACAAGACCTTAGAGATCTAACCTGACTTTATAAGTCCAAGTTCTCCCCTCCAGGGGAGACTTTTTGGGAGATTTATCATTCAGAATTCAAATAGGAGGCACAGGACACATGGAGGTTGGATTCTGAAGACAATTTAATAAAAGGACGATTTACAAAGGCACATGCAGGATTTAGGAAATCAATAGGGGATGCTGAGGCAACCTGGGCTAGAGACTGTGGATACTGGGAACCCATTTCCTCTCCGAGGCCCCTACCAGGTGAAGACTGGAACCATGGAGATGTGGCTGCCCTTGTCAGTCATATATACCCAGCCACCCCCAGCACCAGGACCCCAGAATACGAAGAGTTCAGGAAGAAATGCCCAGAACCCTGTCTCCCACCACCATAGAGTCTCTTGCTGGTGCATCCCATTGGCTGAATTTAATCAGAAGTTAGAGAGCAAGGTATCCTGGGCAATGAAGTCAGTGTCCCCAAAAGCAGAATGCAAAAGATGAGGGGCCAAATGGGGACAGCGGGTACTGGGGACAAGACAGGACCAAAGAGAGTGAAGCATAAATAATTCAGCCCCTTTTTGGACATTGTTCTCAAAGGATAAGCTTCCCTGGTCAGGACACAATAAATGTCAATAAAGGGCTGTCTCTTTGGCTTTACCTGAAGGTTTATTTTCATTTTGAAGTTTAAAAAGTCATCGAAAGGGTCAGTTGAGAAGAACTAGACCTGAATGAAAGAACTACGCATACTAGTTATGACACTTTACCCACCTTCCCAATCACCCATTTCCTTTCAAGCACAAACAAAACAAGGTTTAATCAGGAAGTTGAGGAAAGTGTCAAGTCATTGTGGAACACAGAAGTGCATTTGAGGAAATTCTGTTAGTTTCCAGGACTAGTGTGGCAGGGAGTAGGGAAACATGCAAGGAAGCCTGGGACTCCTCTTTAATGATTCAAGTTCCAGGTTGATTGGCAGATAAACTCAGGCTCTCCAGTTGGGGGGCCTAAAGTTGTCCTGGTCAGGATTGGCTTAGCACCAGGACCAGATTAAACCAGAAAGAGAAAGTCATGGGCTACTATAGCAGTACAACCATCAACAGTCTCTAGAAACATTTAAGCAGCTGGAAGAGTGCTTTTTATACAGTCTACTTGTAGAAGGAGGAGGCTTTACAGTAAATTAGTTCTATGACATTTTCAATTCAAATGTCAAAACATGCAAACTTCTTAAGCATATTTGAACAACTTTTTTATATTGGCCTCTGAAAATAAAATAAAAGATAATTGTATTAATATATCTCAATAACAATGGCACAGGGTTGCAGACCCAGACATTACATTTCTAGTGTTTCACTAATTTATCCTTGGAGAGTCAAGATACCAATGTTTTAATTTTAAAATATTATTCTATATTAGAATACTTTTAAGAAGAAGGTATAGCATTGAAAAAAATGACACTATCACTTAATTAAACTACTATTGAACAAAGGATGACATATACAACTAAAATTAATTATATCAACGAGACACTGCCAAATGTGACTTCTGTCTTTCTGTGTCCTAAATTAAGTCAGATAGAATAAAATAAAACTTTAATTTTATAAAGAAAAACATATAAATTGACTTAATGGAAAGAAAAAAGATTGCAGGATGTTTTACACTTTACATTTCTAAGTTTATTGAAATTAGTTCACAGATATATAATAAAAATATAATGAAATTTTATGACTTACTATAACATAGTTTTCAAGATGCACGTCCACTATTCAGATTGTTTTGTTAATGTTTATTACATATGTTTGTGCTGTTTTATATATTTATTCATATCATATTCATATTTATTGTTCATATAGTTAACTAAATCTGTATTTTATCTAGTTTTTTTAAACTACTTTACAACTCCTGTAGATACCTCTATATTATATCAGTATTCACAAACTATGAAAATTTTTGAATAAACATATTTATTACCCATCCTATTTGAGAAAGGCGGTTAAATCAAATGACATATTTTCCTGACAGTAAGGATGTTGTAAATCAGTAAAAAAAGCATATGCTTTGAGTTTAAAATGCTTATACCAATTAGAAAATACATTTTTATTTTCATTTGTAAAATGGTGCAACCACTGTGGAAACCAGTTGGACAATTTCTCAAAAATTAAACATAGAACTACCATATTGACCTAGCAATATATTCCTAAGTAAATATCCACAAAGAACTGAAAGCAGATACTTGAACAAATATCTGTACATCCATGTTTGTTGCAGCATTATTCATAATAGCCAAAAGGTAGAAATGACCCATCAAAAGAAAAAATGAATTAAAAAAATGTAGTATATACACACAATAGAATCCTACTCAGTTATAAAAAGAAATGAAATTTTCATGTGTAGTAAAATATGGATGGATCTGGAAAATATTATGCTAAGTGAAATAAGACAGACACAGAATATAATAAATATATGACTCCCCTCTATGAGGTACATAGGATAGAAAAATGCAGAGACAGAAAACAGAATAAGGTTAGCGGCAGCTGTGAGGAGGACAGAAAGGGGATTTATTATTTCATGAATACAGAATTTATGTATGTTGGGGTTGATAAAATGTTTTGATAATCTCCTGGTAACCACAAAGAAAAATCATAGTGGACACACAAAGATAAAGGAAAAGGAATGTGAGCATATCAATACAGAAAATCATCAGATCATAATGGAAGAGAGCAAGAGAAGAGGAAAGGAACAAAGGAATTACAAAACAGAAAACAATTAACAAAATGGAAATAACCACATACCTATGACATAATTACTTTAAATGTAGATGGACTAAATTCTCCAATCAAAAGACACAGAGTGGCTGAATGGGTTTTTAAAAAAAGACCCATCTCTATGCTATCTACAAGAGACTCACTTCAGATATGAGGACACACAGAGACTGAGAGATGAGAGAAGATTCTATGTAAATGGAAACTAAAAGAAAGCTGGAGTAGCTCTACTCGTTAGACAAAATAAGCTTTAAGACAAAGCCTGTAATAAGAGACAATGAGAGTCATTATATAATGATAAAGGAATAGATCCAACATTTATGCACCCAACACAGGAATATCTAAATATAAAAAGCAGATATTCACAGACTTAACGAGAGAACTAGGTAGCGATCCATTTCAAGAAGAAAACTGGACAATTCACAAATATGTGGAGATTAAACAATATGTTGTTGAACAACCCATAGGCCACATTCAAAAGAGAAAAAATATACCTTCAAACCGATGAAAATGGAGATACAACATAACAAAACTTATGGGATGCCTCAAAAGCTGTTCTAAGAGTGAAGCTCATATCGATAAATGCCTACATTAAAAAACAAGAACCATCTGAAATACACAACCTACCTTTACACCTTAAGGAACTAGAAAAAGAAGAACAAAAGAAGCATAAAGTCAGTAGAAGGAAGGGAATAACAAAGATCAGAGCAGAAATAAACAACATAGATACTAAAAAGACAACAGAAAAGATCAACGAAACTAAGAGCTGGCTTTTTGAAAAGATAAACAAAATTGGCAAATCTTTAGCTAGATTCACCAACAAAATGCTCCTGCATTTGTTTTCTAAGTAGAGAGAACACTAAGATGAAAGTGTGACCGGCTTTCTAACACCAAGATGGAACTTAGAAACCTCTGAACTTGAGAAAGAGAATTACAACTGTCTCTGACAAATTAATGCTTTTTAGTCATTAAAGCACCATTTGCTAAAGCTGCTAAATGCTGAGATTACCCACTCTGGCGAGGTGCAGAAAACATGTTTGTATGAACTTGGGCACCGAGCTTTAGCCCCAATCCCTGAATCACATGATTCAGCTACACGTGCACTCGCTCAGGATCAGGGCTACAGCTGTGGCCAAATGAGTGAGTCGCCAGCTTCAGGCTTTCAGGAAGGGCCATACCAATGGCTTTCCCTCTTCTTAACGAATGACTCACAGAACCGGTGGGCATGTTTACTTTTTTAACCCAACTCAGACGATAGGAAAACTGGCCAGCCTCTCATACACCCAGCACAACACTTCTTTGAGAATCCATCTTCCCCTGAGTACTTCAGTCTCTGGAGACGAAGGTGTTGAGGGAAGCCCATTTACCTTTCACCACCCTCAACGTGTTCATTTTCTCCTAAAGGTCTTCCTCTTCAAAAGCGATCCTGGGATTTGAAGGATGTGCTCAAAAGCCACTGTGGGAAGTCTCCCATCAGACTAGGCGGTTGAATTTAATCCATGAAATTTAGGTGACGATCTTTTTATTTCACTCACCATGCTCCCACATGCAAAAGGGTCAAACTTACTCCTCAAACAACTGTAGATTACATATGATTCTGTGAATTGTAGGAGCGGTTTAAGTTCCAGAAGGGTCCCTAAGTACTGAGGCTCAGAATTTTCATCTCTGCAAAGGGGGCGCAGGGAAGCTCCTGCGAAACTGATGTGTCTATGACTCCTTTGTTCTCTTAGTACCTAAGTGTTTTGTGAAGAACCAGCTTGATGTTGGGTTTAACATTTCTCTCTGGGAGTGAAATGGAATTGGGATTGGCCCTCAGCAAAACGACTGGGCAGAAAATGACTCTTAACTCTCTTTCCCCTTACTTTATGCACTGAACTCTCACTTTCTATGCTCCCTCCTGTCGAGCCCTTGGTCTTTGCCCATTGGGAGAAAAGAGATCTGACACATGTTCACATACTTTTACCATGGAAGGAATAAAAATGCCTCATACAGTCCGGCATTTGGTACAGGCAAAGATGTTCACTAGTTTGCCATTTTATTTCTCACAGCAACCCCCTGGGCACACGCTGAGTGTGCCAGGTCAATGCCAGTGAGGACAGCAGAAGGGACACTGGAACAGGGTCCCCAACATGAGTCTGTCCTCCTTCTGCCACCTCCAGGCTTTGGCTTGGAGCAATTCTGGGGCCCTGGCTGGGCCTTGATTTCTCAGGTGTGAAATGGGATGTCTGGGTATCAGGGTGGTTGTGGCAGTGCACCTGGTCATACCTGGTTGCCCCCAGCTATAATGTCTGATCACAGAAATGGGAAAACAGGGATCAGAAGCCCACTTTTCTGCTCCCTGGCTGATTTCCCATTGCACTGCCATGTGTGTGTGTGGGAGGAGAGGGGGGCAAATGAATGGCCCCTCCAAGATGTCCTCATCCTAACTCCTGAAACCACCAACTGTTGCTTACATGGTAAAAGGAAGTCTGCAGATTAATTCAATGAAGGATCTTGAGTTGAGAAAGATTATCATGGATTATTCAGTGTCGGGAAGGGCATATTACCACAAGTGTCCTTCTAAGAGAGAGAAGTAGGAGGGAGAAGCTATAAGGACAGAAGCAGAGGTCAGAAAGAGGAGAAGCTGCTATAGGTGCAGGAAGAGTGCAGGAGGTGGGCAGGCAGGTGGCCTCTAGAAGCTAGAAAAGGTGAGGGAAGCCATTCTCCCCACAGCCTCCGGCAGGAACATAGCTCTGCAGACACCTTGACTTTAGCCTCGGGAAACTAACTTTGGATTTCTGACTTTTGTACATGGAAGATAATAAATTCATGTTGTTTTAGGCCACTGAATTTGTGGTACTTTATAATAGAAGCAACAGGAAACAAATGCACTACCTCAGCCTTCAAAACAAATGAAATGTTTCAGGGTATTGCTATTACTCATATTGCTTCTTCATATACTGGGGGTGGTAAAAACATGTGTACAAGTGGACACTTTGGTCAACGTTGCTCAAGCAGTAGTTCGCCGTAATCAGAAGTGTCTGGACGCTGATGGGAACCACTTTGAGCACCTCTTGTCCTTGCAGAAGTCAAACGTGACTTGTATTCATCTTTTGTTATTGGTATATATTGAGTATTATAATTTTAATACAGTTTTTGTTTCATAAAATGTGAGTACAGCTTTTGGCACCCTCTGTACATCATTCCCTTATATATTAGATGCTATAAGAAGTAACATATTTACATAGTTTCATTTATTCATTTCCCAGTTTCCCTACAGTGATGACATGAGCAGGCTAAGAAAGATTCTAGTTAATGGGATTTACTTGATAATTCAATTTATAAACAGCAGAGGATATAGATGAATGGGAATAATTATAGATGTGGAAGACAGAACAGGAAAATCAATGTTGAAATCTTAGCTCTTTCAAGAATAAGACACTTGCTAGGAGATGGTACCAGAACTAGAGGAAAGGAATTTGACAGCGCAGTTGTTTTTCCTTGTGACTTGTTTATACATTTGGCGATTAGGGACACAATGTCAATTTTAAGTTTGATGACTTTGCTCACTGAAAATCTTTGAAATTGTCAGATTACTGAACTATAGTTGAAGACATGCAGGTGATTGCATGACATCTTTATTTTATAGTCAATCCCCAAGAAATAAAATCATTTTAGAGCGAATTATTTTACATTAAAATTGACATAACAAAGTTAATTGCTTCAAAGCAGTGAAAGGATGAGTGAGTAGGAGACTTCAGTGTATTTTGACTAAAGAGTAAGCCCACATAGATTAAATATAGCTTCGTTATTTTGAAAAGGAACTTCAGAAGCAGTTTTTCTCCTTGAAATTTTAGAGGAACTTGTTAGGAGATTGAGATGGGAAGATAAAAATGTGCTTTTTGTGCTTTTTAATGATTTGTTTTTTCAAGGTTAAAGTTTCATTGTTTTTTCAGAAATGCCTGTGGAAGCACAGTCTCTCTTGCACATGCCCATTTCCCTCGGCTCTTTTCCAGCCTCTATCATGACGTGATGGGAACACAAGTGCTGAGTATCTTACGGAAGGACTCTCAGCAGAGGGTGAGTTGGACTGAAGTTTTTGCAAACCAGTTGGTCCTGGAGTTAGTTGCTCGGGATTTAATTTCACTCTGCCTTTTCTAATAGTAATCATTGGGAAATCACTTAACCTCACTAAGCTTTTATTTCCTTCTATTTAAGATGAGGACATTGAAATCAATACCCACTCACAGGTTTATAGTGAGGTTTACATACAGTGGTGTATGAGGTGTGATAAAAAATATGGTGAATATTTTAATTTTTAAAAATGTATTTCAGTGAAAAACACATTGCCATTAATCCCCTTCAAAATATTCCCCCTTGCTTCAAACATACTTATCCCATCATTCTTGCCACTTTCTGAAGCAGTTCTGGAAGTCCCCTTTCGTGAGTGTCTTTACTTCATCCTCCATCATGACAACGCTCTGTGTCACACATCGCTTCTGGTATACGGCAATTTCTGTTAAATAAAAACATTATGGTGTGTCCTCATCCACCTTATTCTCCGGACCTGACACTGTGTGACTTCTGGCTCTTCTCCACAGTCAAAATGACCATGACAGGTAGACGTTTTGAATCGATTTAAGACATCGAGGCAATCAGAACAGTGCAACTGAAGACACTCATGAAAGAGGACTTCCAGAACTGCTTCAGAAAGTAGCAAGAATGATGAGATAAGTGTGTCTGAAGTGAGGGGAAGCATTTTGAGGGGGATTAATGGCAATGTGTCTTTTACTGTAATACATTTTTAAAATTTAAACATTCACCATATTTTGTGATCACACCTCGTGTATAACCTACTTAGGGCACCATCAGGCACATGGTCAGCATTCAGTAAACTGGAGATGTTGTTACACCCCAGGAGGTGTTCCATTAAGAAAGTCTTTTTTCAGAAAAAGCAGAGAACCATATGATTTCACTGATATGTGGTATATAAACCAAAAACAGCAAAAGATCAAGACAAACAAATGAGAAACAAAAACTCATAGACACAGACAATAGTTTAGTGGTTACCAGAGGGTAAGGGGGGTGGGGGGTGGGAGATGAGGGTAAAGGGGATCAAATATATGGTGATGGAAGGAGAACTGACTCTGGGTGGTGAACACACAATGGGATTTATAGATGATGTAATACATAATTCTACACCTGAAATCTATGTAATTTTACTAACAATTGTCACCCCAATAAATTAAAACAAAAATATTGAAAGAGGTAAATTTTTCTTAACAAAAAAAAAAAAGTCTTTTTTGAGTACTTCTTCATGATCCAGTCATTGGTTCTGTGGAACTCACAGATGTTTTCTATATCTCCTCTGTCAACCAATAAGCTATTAGGCAGTCTTGGGAAGCTAGATATGAGCTGTCTGTCTGCAGCTAGCACTGGCAGCAGGAGAATCCTGTCTCAGCCCTGCAGAGGGGGTCTGGATGGCCCCTCACAGTGTACCCCACCTATTTATTATAATCAAGTTGCTTTACAGTAGAGAAAGTACAGTAGTCTGACCTCAACTTGTACCAGTGCTCCTGAAGGGCTGTTAAGGCTTCTGAGCTGTTACTTCTCTGTCACCATCTTCAGGTGGTGTGTGTGACGTTGTGGGGTGCCACTCGGCCGGCCGACCTCCACCTACATCTGGTTTCTCATTGTGTATAGGCATGGCCTCCAACAAATTTAACCACTTTGCACCTCTTTGTGCAGTTGTTGTTGGAATTAAAAAATTAGTTCACAGTAAGGGCTGAAGAAAGCGTCCTGTCTATAAAGTGGTCAACAAAAATTAGCGTGAAACTAGTACTTCGACTATTGATTTTTACTAGATGGGCTGGCATGTTTTCCTGGACTCAGAAGAGTCCCAGGAATTCTTTGTAGTTCTTTCTTATCGTCGTTTGTTGTTTTTGTTTTCTAGTATCCAATCTCAGAAATAGCACATTATTTGCTTTACTTTTATTCAAATTCATTTACCTTACTGTAAAATATTGGGGACTTACAGACCTTGTCAAATCTAAATATCAGGCAATGTTTGTTTCTCATCTTTACTTTTAAGAGAAAATAACACAGACTCAATGAGATCTCTAGGATGCCCTTCTCTGCTTCCATTTCCCTCTCTCATGTCCAGAGGAAACTGATCTCATGAAATCAATGTCATTTCCTTGCAGAATATTGTTGATAGATGTAAACATTTATACAAAGGGCATAAAATATTATGTATCCTTATGTAATTTACACTTTGCATTTAACATTATGTTTTTAAGATAGTTCTTTGAATAAATATGTTAAAATTTATCTGCTCTATATTTGATGAACAATTTGGTTATTTAAAGTGCTGCAATGAACATTCTTGTCAATACCCCCTTGAACATGTATGCAAGAATTCCTATAGTTTAGAGTATGAACTTAGAAATGGGATTACTTCTTCAATACAATGCAAGCTTACAAGATTTGGAAGGTTTATTGTCAAAGCTGATAAACAGACTTACAGTCCTGTTGGTCGTGTGAGAAATAATTTTGTCAATCTTTATCTATAATACACTTGATACTATCAAACTTTAATATATGTTCTATTCCAATGGGTGTAAATGTGTCTATTAATTATCTTCTCTGATTTTTTTTTTTTTTTGAGTTTAAATAGCTTTCTATTTGAATATTAGCCATATTGGTTTGGTTTCCTTTTCTGTAAATTGCCTGTTCATAACCTTTGTGCATTTTCTCTATTCTTTGTCTTTATTAATTTATTGGAGTTATTTTTATGTTTAGAATACCAAACATTTGTTATTTACATGCACCACAAATATATTATCTTAGTCTAATTGTCGTTTATTCAGTTTATTCATTGTGCCTTTTTATACACAAGTTTTAAATAGTCACATTTATCACTGCATCTTTATTATCAAATATTGGTGTTATTGAATGTGCTTTTGGTATCTTGTCAAACAAATTTTTTCCTACTTTACAAGTAAAATCATAAAAATATCCTTTTATATTTTCTCCTGCGTATTTAAAGTGTAGGTTGTGGCTTTCTGTATGTTTGTGACTTACTTGTTTCAATTTAATGAACACTTTTAAACAAATAATTAGATCTGCAACCTACTTGGAATTGATTTTGTTGTCTACTGGGTATTATGGGGCTCTGATTTCCCTGTGGATAGATAATTGTCCAAACATCATTTATTTCATCTCCCTTTCTTTCCCTACTGCACTGCAATTCTCTCTATATCACATACCCATTTGCATAGAAGAATGTGTCTGGATGCTCTGTTCCCTTCCTATGATGCATTTTTCTAAACTTGCTACAAAATCACACTCTTAATTACTATAGTTTTGGAGTAAGACTTGAATTCCGGTTAGGCAGAATTCATTAAAAAAAAATATGTCTTTGCTAGTTTTGGACATTCAGTGGGAAGAAAACACAGACAAACAGAAAAACACTCCCTTCCATTCCTTTAAACCAGACAACTTCAGGACATACTCAAATGTCATTGATTTGGTACAATTATTAAACCCTTCATTGGTACATGCAGTGATACCAAAAATTTTACCAGAAATAAAATGTTTGCAAAGAGAATTACACTCTTCCAAAGATTTCTCCTATCCTACCCCTCTGATTGGCCATATTTCCCTTTTCAAAAAAGTCTTCCTCTCATCTCGTTCCCATTCATACAAAGTGAGTTTTTAAAGATTTCAAATGAATAGACAAATTTTTTTTTTGTGCAGCATAGGGAAGAATAGAATGAAACTTATTTATATAAAACTCATAGACACAGACAATAGTTTAGTGGTTACCAGAGGGTAAGGGGGGTGGGTGGTGGGAGATGAGGGTAAGGGGGATCAAATATATGGTGATGGAAGGAGAACTGACTCTGGGTGATGAACACACAATGCGATATATAGATGATGTAATACAGAATTGTACACCTGAAATCTATGTAATTTTACTAACAATTGTCACCCCAATAAATTAAAAAAATAAACAAACAAAAAAGATAAACTGAAATGTCTACACACTGAAAAAAATACAATTTAAAAAATATTGAATCTAACTTAATATTATATAAATAAAGAAAAAGTACAACATCTATGATATATATATATATATATAATAATTTCATACACTATAATAAATAGTCTGACATTAAAAAAGTCTTCAAACCTGCCTGAAATGTTTTATATGAGCAATTAAGCAAACAAGGGTGATTAATGGATACAATATAAATAATTCACACAAATTCAAATAGACTTTTTATTGCTTGTTTTATGAGAAGCTGGTGTAGCATCAGGAAAACCAGTGTCAAAAGAAACCCTTAGTTTTAGTCCAAAAAAATGCAGCTTCAGCATGTCTAAATGGAATATTTTTCAAAATGACTAGCTTCCATTTTATACATGTATTATTTTGATTTAATAGGGTCTCGACTGTGTAATTTTGGGAGAGGAGCTTAATACTGTTCCCCATTTTACAGCTGGAAAAAATGGAGACACCAAAATAGTTATGATTTGGAAAAGAGATGTGATCTGGTAAAAGTCAGCTGTTCATTTTTTCCCCTTACTCTTTCTTAGGCCTATATTTTGGAACTTAAGTTTTTGTCATTTTTGCCTCTGACATTGATTGTAATTTTCTTACCTATAAAAATAGATGGACATCTATTGTGTGTCTTAACAATACAATTGTATCTTGTAATAGCTAAGAAAAAGGGTATTTTCACAGTAACCCTTCCATATTTCTACTAGAAGAAATGTTCTATTTATTTGTTTTCATTTAAACAGATCACATGGTTGATAGCTCCCTAAGCTGACTTGGGGTGTACATGTCACCCTAGACCCTTTGCTGTCCCTCATTGGCAACATGCTCCCTTTTTGCATTTCTCCTAGTGGCACATTGAAGGAAAACATGCACTGGCTATTTGATTCTTTTTGGCAAGGTTAATAGAAGTCATTCTAGTAGGATGCTGATGAATTTCCCTAAAATGAGCGTTTTTGGATTACCAGTAGATTTCATTTATCGTAATATCTCTGTCCTCCATTACCACAAGTAACAGTTGACTCTCATTTAATCATCTCTTTCAAATATGCAGGTCATTCCAGAGCAAAACTCTTGTAAGTAAGAGAAATGGATATTGCTATAATTGAATAGCTAAATTGGCAGAGAGCATAGAACACGAAATAAATTAGGAAGCAATTGACAGTAAGAAGTATTTTTTTTTCCCTGATACCAGAAACATAGCATGAAAACAGGCAATTAAATCAAACATCTCATCACCCCATTAACAAGTGTATAATTACACTTTAAGGTTTATTTTTTCAAGATTTGACACAGTGTAAGGAAAGTGATACATATCCTTATTTTATCTTGTTACCTTATATCTAAATAGCCTGTTATCCCTTAGCCTGGGGATTTAAAACAAAGTCAAACCACTGAAAGATGTCCATGATTGACTAGATAATGGCATAGATACCATAGCCCTTCAGATGCTATGTGGTTTTTCTGACAGTTCCAGAGTTAAAACCAATTTTGAATCTGAGTGATTTTAGGTGGGACATTCACTCCTTAGAACTCCACTATTCCATATTGCCTTATATTCACAAGCTTTATCCATTTACCTTCCCTGACTGTCCCTTGAAGTCATTTGACCATATGACTGCCTATTCTAATAGGTTGGTGCAAAAAGTAATTGCGATTTAAAAGGTTAAAAACAATAGCAATAACAGCAATTACTTTTGCACCAGCCCCAGCTTCTATATTCTTTTCTTTTCTTGGGTGGGGGGAAGTGCGTGGGGGGGAGGCAATTGCTTCGATCACAGCTCATCACGTCATCTCTCTGAGGTGTCAGAACCAGAATTTCAGAGCAAATGATTACATACGAGAATGGGGCTTAAAAAAATAAGAGGTCCAGGAGTAAAAAATAAAAATAGGGAGTTTCTTTTCCTCTTTCAACTCTTCCAAAGGGAACAGGACAAAACAAGCTCAGTTGTCTCCTGATGAAAAGATAAATAGTACGATTAAACATTTATCCAAAAATAAATAAATACATATATGGAAGATGCCTCCTATTAACCATATTTAAGTTGAAAGGTATCATCCTTAACCCTGAGGCTGTAAAGGCAAGGAAGGCAGTATTCCTTCAGTCATCATTCATTTATCCAAGACATCCCTTTGCCATGGATGGCTTCATGGGTATAGCATTGTGAGTGAAACCAGAAATATACCCTGCTTCCATGGACTCTACAGTCTATTAGAGGACCACGTGTAAGTGAAGTTATCACACGCACAAATGAACTACAGCTGGGCCACGTGCTCAAGCAGTGCCTGTGTTATGAGAGACTATCATGGGAAAATTAATTCAGAGGAGTCAGGAAAATCTTCCTTGAGAAGGTGATACTTTAGCTGGAACTTCAAGGATGAATGGGTATCATGAGGATAAAGCTGGGTATCCAGATGCATAGGCATTGCATTGGCAGGCTAAGCTAAAACTTTGGATCTTTACAATAAAGAGAAATAATTGTTGGAATTTCAACACAGGTGACGTAGAATTTATTATTTTATTTTGAAAAAGAACACTCTGACCAAAATATGGAGCTTGGGCCATGGTATTTGCAGCTAGACTGATTAGTGTGTTATGGCTTTAGTCTGCATCAAAGAGAGCTGTTGCTTGGACTTTGGGGGGTACAATAGAAGTGAGGATGCAGGAGATAAAATTGACAAGATTTTGTGATGGAGTGAAAAAGGATGAGTGAAAGGGAAGCGTCCAGAATGACATCTGGTTTCTTTTTCAACTAAAGCTTTTGCTTTCGTTCTTTGAGATGGGGAATGCTGGAATAAGACCAGGATTTTCTTGGATGGAAGTTGAGCTCATAAGTCCGTTATTTTGGACATGTTTAAACATATTCTCAAAGATCTCAGTCTGATGAGGAACACAGACAAACCTATGCTTACAGTAAAATGCCGCAGATGCTGTAATAGGTATGCAGTAAGTGCGGTGGCTTACACAGCAGGAGTGACGATTTTATCATTGGAGCCTTTAGCGAAGGTACCACCTGACCCAGGATTTCAGGGTTAAATTGCAGTTTTCTGATGGACAGATAGGAATAGGGTTAAGGGTGCGCAAAAGCATTCAGGGTAGTACAAACAGTGGGCATTGTATGCAAAAGGAATAGAGACATGGAGGTACGGGGTGTATCCAGCAATTATGAGACATTCCATGTGTCTGAAGGACTTGAAAAAATAGCAGGATAGAGGCTCAAAGGTGGGTTGGGAGGTGACATCACGTCCTTAAATATATGGTGACCATGTGATCTGTTTTGTACATGGGTATACTTTCTAGATTAAGAAGGAAGCTGTCGGTAACTATGATAAGAGAGTTGGTATAATGAGCTTTCCAAGCAAAACTGGGATGTAGTTACCCTGAGCTCTCTGTGCGGCTGACTCTTGTAGCCAGAGGGGGCACTCAGGTATCTTTTAAGGAGGTCAGGGCAGTAATCAGATGAAGATTTTAGAAAGGTCGGTGTGGCTTCTGTGTGTATCGTTTGGCTATTTCTGTGTATCATTTGGCTATTAATTCATTTTTCTGGTTCTATTTATTTTGATGAAGCAAACTTTAACTCTTGTCTAAAGTGGTAGGACCGTTCATTAAGGTTTTATCTACATAGGGAATGATGTGTATGGAAATTTGTGTAAATCTCCAGACATCTGGGCAAGACAACATCATTTAACCCATTTTAGGTTTCTATATTATTTTGCTGTTCTCCGCTTAAGTCCATGGTAATCTATATTTTCGAGTCTTTCTTCATGACTACCTTTTGCCTGTCTCTAGAGAAGGTCTCCGTAGTTCTTGAATACCTTTGGTGTTCACCTACTGTTTCTCTCTATTGTCAGTTTTCTGCCATCATTCTGGGGTGTTGGAGCATCACACAAATGCTCTTCTGTTCTGTGTGTTGGTCAGAAGCTGGGAAGGGGAGCCAGTACTGCACAACCAAGAAGGAACCCAGACTCAGGACCAGGTAACCCAGGATGAATGAGTAGATGCATTCCATTTTCAGACACGTAGAGGTGAAACATGTAAATGAATAAACCTTTGAGAAGCTTCAACACCTTTAGCCCAGAGAAGGAGCTGAGACCCAAAGCTGGGGAGTCCTCGCTGTCGTAAGGGCAGATGGACTGGCATATGCGTTCCCTTAGCATCTCCACCCTTTCAGTCAGAATGTTTGTGTGAACTGACACTTCACATTCTTCAGTTTCAATAACTTTCCTCTTTCTTCTTTCTCGGGGTGCCTCACCAGGGACCCCAACCACCGTCAGATTTCTCCATGGAGGCTTCCGCCTTTACCAGGCTCACCTCTTTCCTCCCATGAACTCTGCTTTTCATTCCTGTCTGTCCTGACCCTCTTATCCTTCCAGTCTGTCAGCTACCATATCTAGACTGATCGCTTCTCATAGATTGTCATGCTGCAGCATGTCTACCCGTGCACTGCGGTGGCTACTCAACTTGTATTCACTCCCCCAGACGTCCAGCCCCGTTCGCACGATGGCCTCTCTTCCTACTCCCACGAGAAGAGAAAAAGCAATTGAATTTTAACTTTTAAAAGTTTGTCCTCTTCTACTTCAACATTCCCCTGTGTCATCAACACTAATTATTCTCATTTCCTGTCACTAAAGCAAAAGAGGCCTTTTCCTTTCGAAAGCTGAGTCCCCTGCCTGCTCTCTTCGTGACTCTGGACCTAAATCCATCAAACCTCTTCCTTTGTTTCTTTCTCTGCACCTTAAACTTTGGCTCTTTACCAAACTACTCAAGTCTCCTGTTCTTTTTTGTACACTTCTGTACAAAAACTTCCTTGTTTTTTCCCAGTTCCCCTTGAACCCGCCACTTTCTCTTTTCCTCTAGCCACCCACATTCTTACATCAGTATTGTGTAATTTCTCTCTTCCTAGCTTCCACTTCCTCAGTAAATCAACCTAACACATGCTCCCCCCTTTTAGCATTTTACTGGTTTTAACTGCATTTTCTTATTATTTCAATGATAAGGTTGTTTGTGTCTCTCCCATTTTTCTCCCCATGTTTTCAGAGACAGTTTGGCTTCTATCCTGACTGAAATGAGAATTGTCATGATATTATTATGTGACAACATAGATTCTGTTCAAGTTCGAGAGAAAGGAAACATATGGGTAGTTGACAACACACGTGTTTCACTTACTCTAGGACCGCAGGAAGGAGCCAGTTCTCTCAGCTGTGGATTTTGGGTTTATGAAAGCTAAAGCCGTTTCTCTTTTACATCAGTTTGGGGAAATGTACAATTTGAGCAAATATGTTTATTCTCAGTGCAAAGGTATTTTCAACAGACAATTCAGTTCCAAAGAGTCTTTGGACCATTAGAAAAGGCAGGATCACGAATAGATATTTTAAGGTCTGATCTGCATAGAGCTATCTGGAGCACAGCTGATGGTGTGTTACATGAGGCAAAAGTCAGTGCAGGTGTCCTCTATGGGAGAATCTAAAGCCCTAGGGACCTGGATGGAATAAAGAACACAGGGTGTGGGACAGATGAGTCTACGGTCTCCTGGCTTATTCTGGGATTCTCAATCTCAATTTCTGTACTCTTTTGCTTTCTCCCTCTTCTCTTCTCTGCCCCTCTTCTTAAGAAACGCCTCCTGTTACCCACAAATAAGGATTCTAAGGATATCATTAAGACAGTTTCTTATTGCCTCAAAAAGTTTATGATATCAGGATAGTAAGACTCTTAGAGATAGGTATGGTTGGTGTCTAACTTTGTTTCACTAAAGGTTACTCAAATAATTAAGAGTAGGAGAAAATTCTTGGTGAAAAAATATACGTCACTTATCACATATAAGTCTTGTCATTTTACTAAAGCTTTAGAGTTCATTCAGTACATTCCAATGAACTTTTTAAAAATTTCCTGGCAGGATACCATAACACTAGCTTTTGTTTTCTGCATGGAAACTCCCATTACGATCCCCCTGGAGTACAAGGTTCACTTAGAGAAGAGATCAATGAAACTGTGTCCTGTGATCTCCTCTGCTTCTTCCTCTGGTCTCACACGTCAATAACTCACTCACGCTTGTATTTTCAAATTCCACGGCTGCCCACATATATGATTCCATCCTCCACATCTTAGAAAATGCCACTCTTCTGTCTCAAACTATACATTGGATCTGTACATTATTTTTTTCTCAGTTAAATCACGATACATAAACTTAGTCATTCTTTTTTTTAGTGGACACTTAAAAATTATGAATTATATTCCATGATAAAAACACTGACACACAAATATTTATTTAAAAATATTTACTCAGGTAATAAATGTCACTGTTTGTTTATCTGGACAGCTGGGAGATTTGAGATGAGTTAATGCCCACCTTAGTCTCCTGCACCCTGAGCGGATTTGGTCTGTGCCCTACGGAGAGTCTGTGTGAAGTGAGTTCGTTGGGTCTGAGGGGCAGATGAATGTTACCAAACCACTTTCTGTGGTCAAATGCTTTTGATATTGAATAGAGAGGCTGCTTGGAAAGTCAGTGCTTTTTTTCCCCCCAAGGTTACTTCTCTATTATTAAAAAAAAAGAAAGAAAGAAAGGAAAGAAAAGCTCTGCATATTTGCAGCAGATTGAAAGTTAATAGAAAGTTCTTCCTCTAGACATCTTTGCAGGTGAGTCTGCATTATATGCTCCAAATTAGATTCTGCTCAATTTCCTTGTCTCTTCTGAGGATATTACCATTTTTCCAATTACTTTCACTCAAAACCTTGAAGTTCTCTGTGACAGCTCTCTCTCCTTTTCTCACTGTGTCAAAAATTTAAAAAATTCTCGCTGCTCCCCCAACACTGTCTAAATCCAGGCCTACCATGACTCACTTTCATTCTATTCAGTAGACCATTTGACTGAGTTGTAGGAATATTGCCCCCACATCACAACCCCTCTCTAATTACGACACCAAATAAGTATCTCAAGCAGCATGCCGCTTCTTTGCTGAAAAATCTAAATTGTGCCTCTTTAACATTGAAATTAAGGTTCTCCTTGCAAAGGTCTCCACGCTCTTTATTCGCCCTGTTTTCCATCTTATTTCCCAATGTGAAGCTCCTACTCTGATAGAGCCAGCATCTTTCTTCTCCTTGAATTCAGTGATTTTTCTTTTTCATGAAACCCTTCCTCAAAGCCCTGGCTCTATTTCATCTTACATTAGAAGCTTACTCAACTAACCTGGTTTTCAACAGTCTCGTACATCGCTCCACTCTTGTAGTAACCCCCGGTCTACTCTCAGTAGTCCCTAAGTTATATCTGTAAGACAGTGTTGGTATCACACAGTGAAAGGTTACCTGAGAACATAGTTTAACCTGGAGTCTGCTGGCCCCTGGTGTCAAGCCCTAATACCTTGTGAGTGGTGACCTGTTTCTTCAGCCCCACCCTTGTTTACCTTCCTTTCACTAAATCTGACCACATACAAACAAATAAACAACCAAAAAACAACAACAACAGCAAAAACATTTTGGTTCTTGCTCTGATCCCTGCTTCTGATTCTAATATAAAAACACAATCTTACCTTACAACACTACCTGATGGATTATCTTGGACATAAGGACTCAATAGGAGAGTATGAATGTTTTCCTGTGACCCAAATGGGCTGAAGTCTGTAGAACAGACATGGATTCATTGAAATAAGCAAACAATATGTTAGTTAATATCTGAAGCAACATATCAAAATGAGATGAAACCAAATTAAGTATGGTTTCCTAACTCAATTTAGTTATCGAGTCTGAGGCTAAAATGATATACTTAAATCTTGCTAAAGTTCTTTTAACATGAATATTGTACGTTATATTCCTTTATATTCCTATAACTTTTTGAAGGCAAGACCATTTATTTTCTATCCATGTGTCTTTATAAGCCCTGGCACAAAGTATGATACCCTTTAATTATTTTATATTTTTGTGTTATTTATCTAAGACAGGACATGGACAAAATCTTACTCGTGTCTGTTTTTGTAAATCTTTCCTGGAACACAGCCACACCCAATTATTTACTTATTATTGTTTTCATGTTTCCTCTGGCTCCTTTTCTCCTAGAGACCATGGCAGAGACCACGGGGCTGCAAAGTCTAAGCTATTTATTATTTAGCTCCTTAGAAAAATGTCTGCCTGGCTCAGATGTAAGGAAACGACACTCAGACAAAAAAGTCTATACACTGTCAGCCTTCTGAATTGATGATATGCATCACGAGATGACAATTTTGAGTTGGCAAGTGTGGAATGAATAGTAGTACACATAATCACTGGAAAACCAAGTCAATTTCCTCCTCTTCCAGAAAGTTTTTTCCTCCTCTTCCAGAAAGTTTTCCTTTCCCTCCCAGCAAAGCTAATTGTCCCTCTTCTTTGTGCCACGAAGCACTATGATAAAAATGGGAATATTTGTGATTGTTTCAGTGTTTGGCTTCCTAATTAAATTATGACCTTCACAGGGGCCAGGAATATATTTTATTCATCTGTACGCATTCTAACTCCTACCATAGGGCTGAGTAAATATTAAGTGCTCAATAATTGCTGGTTAGGGGAATGGATGAATGGATGGTTAGTGTTAAGTAAGAAACTACAGTCCAGTGAAAGATAACTTTTAGCATTTCCGTTTATTTTATTCCTTCAGAAATTTGGAAAATATCCTCAATATACAGGTTAACCTGGCATGGTCAGAAATGACGATATGAACTAATTTGTAAACATTACATGAAGACGTGATTAAGATTTCATGATAAAATAGATTTTTAAAGGCTAATTGATAAATCTAATGAATTGATTATATGATATTGAGATATTCCTGTCCTACTTTGTAAATAGCAATGCTGTCTTTTTGTCATGCAGGTCTACTGAAAATATCAGAGACGCACTACTGATTGAAAAGAATATTATTCAATTTTTATATACCGTGTTTCCCCAAAAATAAGACCTAGCCAGACCATTAGCTCTAATGCGTCTTTTGGAGCAAAAATTAATTTGAGACCTGGTTTTATTTTACTATAATATAAGACCAGGTCCAGTATAATATAATATAATATAATATAATATAATATAATATAATGTAATAGTGGGTCTTATATTAATTTTTGCTCCAAATGACGCATTAGAGCTGATTGTCCGGGCTAGGTCTTATTTTCGGGGAAACACGGTAGGTAACCTAATGTTCTTGTTAATTTGGTCCCTTAGCAAACTTCAGCCACTTTTCATTTATTCCCTTGTTAATTTCTTCATATATTTAACTATCAATAATTGATCACTTATATATCAGGGACTGGATTATATGCATTTACTTTTTAAAAATTTATGGAACAGCTCTGTGACATCAACATGCTTGGTTTTCTTTTGTAGGCTAGAGAACCCTTATACACACATAATTTGCTATTGATGCAGTAACTAGTAAGTGAGAGGCCTGATCTTATCAGCGTTTCTTTTTGCTCTTGTTGATGACCATGGCAAATTCAGTTAAATCATTTAAACTTTCTGGAAGGTCCCTGTCCCTTCACTAGTCCATGCACATTACTATTGAAACTGTAAAATTGCTGTCTTCATGTTCTATCTCTGTCATAACAAAGGCATGCAAATTCAATTAAAATAAAAATAAAAAACAAGTGTATCACCTCACAGTTCTGTAGGTCAGAACGCTGGCTTCGGTGTGGTTCGGCTAGGGTCTTTGCTTAGAATATCACAAACCCAAAGTCGAGTTTCCATGATTCCTGCATTCTTCCTGGAGACTCTGGAAATAAATCTACTCTCCAGCTCGTTCAGGTTGTGGCTAAAATCAGTTCCTTGTGGTTGTGGAACTGGGGTGCCCCTTTGCTTATTGGCTGTCAGCTGGGGGGCTCTCTCAGCTCCCTTAGGCCACTGGTGCTCTTCATCACACCTTCCCCACCCCCAATTTCAAATCAGTAACTCTCAATGGAGTCCTTCTCACTCTTTGAATCAACTCTCTGACTTTATCTTCTGCTGCACTTCCTTTATCTCCATCCAGACGAAGCTCTCTGTTTTTAAGGGCGTGTGTGAGTAGATTGGGTCCATCTGGATAATCCACAAAAACCTTCCTGTTTGAAGTTTCAGAGATTTAGTGACATCTGCGAAGTGCCTTTGCTGTGTAAGGTGACGCACTCACAGGTTCCAGGGATTATGGGACTTCTCTGGGGTGGGGAAATCACCAGAGGTCATTCTTATTATCACATGTGGTGGGACAACTTTCTGAGAAAATGACCTCAAAATCTCGAGGGCTTATAAAAACCAAGGTTTATTTCTTGATCATGTTTCATCAGAGTTTAGTTTTTGTTCTCTGCAGCATCTCTCTAGGACCAAAGGTGACAAAGTATTCTTTACCTGGCCATTACCAGTGATCATGGCAGAGTGCAAAGGGGTATCATGACCCATCTAACACTTCTGCCTGGAAACGGCACATGTCACTTCTCAGGATATTGGCTGAAGCAAGTTACATGGTTTGTGTTACCTTCCCCACTACCCCCAGCCCAGTAAAAGTCAATGAAAAGCGGAAAATGGGATATTTGATAGAAAATAATGTGATCTGCAATAATATACGACTTCTTGTTGTTGCTTACCCTTCTTTTTAAGACTAGCCTTCTAAAACAAGACACACCAATCTTTTGCTGTTAGCTGAGGGTATTTTATTCCCAGTGCTGAAACTATCTGCAGAATTGTTCACAAGTAGCCTGTACCTAGGGTGACAAAACAGTTAAGAGAAGAGAATGAATGACTTTGGTAACAATACTAAGTGAGCCAAAAATTATGAACATATTGTGCGATAAGAAAGCAAAAAAAAAAAAAAAAAAAAAAAAAAAATTCTTGCTTGGATTTTCCGAAGCTCTATATAGTGGAAAGTCCTACAAAATCCTACAAACTAGAAAATGGCAAGAAATACTTGGGAAAATACTGATAATCCTCCAAATTAAAGACATTTTAAATGTAAAGGCTTAGAGTTGAGTTCTGTTATGTTATCCAAATAATCTTTTCATCTTAATTTTTGAAGTCACTACAATAGTACTCTAATCTTAAAATAAATACCAGTTTTTCTTTACAGAGGAAAACCAAAAGCAAAAAGAGCGTCTAACATTTACTTAACATCTCTCTTGAGACATACAGAGCAGAATGAAGAGTTTTTGCTTTCTTTTTTGCTTCGCACCAACAATGGCTGGTATCATTCAAACCTGTGCCACTAGAACTGGATTATAGTTAATGTGGGTGGGGTGGGGCAGTGATAGGATCCAGGGGCCAGAAGCCTGTGTGTTGGGCTGCTGGTTGCGCATGGGAGTGAGGCTACTGCATATGTTTCTGCTACCACTCATCTTTGCTTTAACCCCTCCAACAGACAATTAACATCCTGTTATATGTGGATGACCAGGTGTAGTGGAGGTGCGAGAGATACATAAGAGACCCTCTTGGACTTTCAGAAACATTTTTATCTTTTCTGTGTTGGCTTGTGGAACTTAATGTCAATGTCAGCAACTCAGCTGACTTTTGCATTATGTGGGTCATTGTTAAATATTTATTAGCTCTAACCATCTTGAAGAAGACCTAGCTTAACAGTCCCCTCCCCCATTTGAAATTCTCTGATTTCGCTGGACTCGTGTGCTCTCTGCTCCTTCAGGTCACCTGATAGAGCACCTCTGCTTGACCTGGAGTCACCTGAGCTCTCTGAGGGCAGGAACGAGTCCAATCGAGTACTGACGACATGTCTTGCATCAGAAACAACACCATCCAGAGCAGGAGCAGCAGTAACATCAATGTCAAATGGACCTGCTTTTATATAGAATTAAATTCTATGTTAATGCACAATTTTGGAGATGTGAGCCGTGGCTAGAGCCGTGGCTAGGGATATTAAGTAGAGGCCACATATTTTTGAAATTGAGCTACATAAAGTAGTTTTAAATGCCAGTAAAAATGGTGCAAAGACATGGTTTATTTCTTTGAAATAAACCAAGCAGGCGAAGAAATGATCTCCTGTTAATGATTTATGCTGAGACTGAGCATTTTATCAACCCTGGGATTAACCCGGAGAGTAGACATATGCAAAGACACGTTTCCAGTCCAGGAGTCTTAGCCTGGACTTGCAGAGAGTTATGACTTCATTGGAACATCCAGCCCAGAAAGTGGGGTGAGGGGACTGAGGCAAGGAGGACAGAGAGCCAATACACAGCTGAGTTACAGAACTGGCCACTTCCAGTGTGACTGACTGCTTGCTTGGCAGTAAGGCACCACTCAGGTAAGACCATCCCTCGAAAGGGCAATGGGGAATGGACTTATCTAACAGCCCCCTTTCCAGTTGGTTGACCGTCCATCCTGAAGGACACCAACTCCTCTGAACTTCAAGCTGCACCTGTGTGAGCGAACATGTGCACCAAGCAGGCTGCTGAAGCCGTGAGAAGGGGGCGGTGGGCCGGAAGGGTGCCGAGAAGGCAGCCTGTGACGTCCTGTCAGACTGCATGTGTGAAGACAAGCACAGGCCATGTAGCTAAGAGCTAGAACGAGAGACGGGAGCTCAAGAGGGGAAAGCATCTGAAACGTGCCTTGGGACCCCACTGGGAGAGGCACTTAAGATTCGCCGTCCATCCTCTGTGAGTTCATGTAGTCGGGCAATGTGAATGCCTCTCCTCAGCCTTCCAGATTTCAAGATGAGAACATTCAACTAGACCCTCAGAGTGTATTTCTAAATGAAAAAGTTGGGAGTTTAGTGTTTATGGAGAATAAAGTTTAATGCAGTTCTAAGTAGGTGTTTTGTAAGCTCTTTAATTAGTAGAAAGAAGTTAACACTTTTCACTTGGGATGTGGTCCAACAGTAACCTCCTTAAAGGCTAAATGGTGAGAAAATAATCCATGTATGAAAAAAAAATCTACTTTAATTAAGGGCTATCAAAAAATCTTGATTGTTAAGGATAACTCTAACCAGAGTTATGCGATAAGACTGTCATTTCAAATCATTCTGAGGCAACAAACTCAGGTAACAGATTTGAAGTGGTGACAAGCAGCCTTGCTCACAATGTGCTCTATAGTTTTAAAATTCATTCTTTCATTCATTGTTGAATGCGCATTAAGACAGGCACAGATGTAGACTCCACAGATTAAACTTCATAATAAAATATCACATTCATTATCTTAGATGACTCCACAGTCTGGGGGGAAAGCAGATACATAAGCAAGCAGTTACACAGCAGCGTGCACCTGCTGTGGTTGGGGTGAGTGCAGGAGTTGGGATCGTAGATGGGGCACCAAGTCCCAGCTGTTGGGTCCCCAAGGAGGAGCTGACAGCCAAGCAGACCTTTAAAGTAAAGTTGGAGATCGGCAGCCAGTGACATTGGGGAGGGGCGATGGAAGTTCTCCTTGGAGAGAAGGAGCAGGTACAGAGGCCATTTCTGGAAAATGTGACCTTCGAGGACCTGCAATAATCATTAGGGCTGGAAATATAAACAGCAGTTATATCAGGAAGGGTGACCTGCAAGGAGCTTTCATGCATGAAGCCGTGAGTCACTGGAAGATTCGAAGCAAGAGAGTGGAACATCCAGATTTGCATCTTTGAAAGATCACTTTGACAGTTGAGTAGAGTGAGATAGCAATTAGGAAGACAAGTTAGACATGGTCTCTATAACCCAGTAAAGAAACAGAGTCTTACACTGAGGTTTTAGCAGTGGGGATAGAAATATGTAATTTGTTTAATGAGAATTCTCCTAACTTGGGGACATAGTGAAGGAAGTGAATGAGGAGAGAAAATGAGACAAGATTTCTAGCTTTAGCAGCTCAGTGTGTGGCATTATTGTTCTCCAGATAAGGCAGCAGGAAGAGGCACAGGGCTGGGGGAGGGAAACATGGGCATGAGAGTACAGAATAGGGTGATTTAGGACAATTTCACTTGCTTAATAATATTTAATACTGATTTTTTTGTCAGTGCACTGAACCAGACTGGTTTTCTCAGTGGATCTGAAATAAAATGATTAATTTTTTATGTGACTTTACAAGTAAAATTCAAGTTGACATGGAATGGTCACAAAGTTAGCCAACCATTTAATTCATGAAAATTTTAAACTTTTAAACCCATTGTTGTCATATACACAAATAATTCTGAGTTGCCCATTAGTCTTCTGTAGCTATTTCTAAATAGACATTGAAATGTATTTTCACGGAATTGTTTGAACTTAGTTCATTCTCTTATACAACACGACAATGATTTTATGGTCCTGCCACACTTTATTAGAATTGATGTATCTCAAAATTGGGTGTGATTTTAATATTCATTGATGGATCTTGCCTGTGGTCATTATTACTGGGTATCTAATGGTGATTTTCCCACTTCTCTCTTTGTCTCTTTCTGTTCTTCTCTCTGTTGCTGTCTCTCACTCTCTCATCTGTATCTCAATCTCTATCTCTATTTCTATCTGTATGACATTTTTTAATTTTATTTTTTAGCACTTCTTTATTTCCAGCATACCTAACACTCCAGGATCATCTTGTGTTTTTCCTGCAACAGCTTTGGTTCAACCACTTCTCCAATGAGTATCATTAGAGCGTCCTGCTTCTGTCCCCTCAGAGAAGAAGCTAGAATGTGCATGTGTCTGTAAGCACTAACTCAGGCAGATAAATACAGCAATGTTTATTTCTGAATTTATCAAATGGCCTGTAAATGTTAAATTCTGAGCCCAGTCCAGAACCACAGAGTTCATTCTAGCCTTCCCTCTTTTCTTACTTTTAACTTCTTTATTCAACACTGAGAAATCAGCTTTCATTATTTACCTCCTATTTACTAATCTGTTCAACCTTACAATACAACAAAAATAGTTTCCGGATTCGTAACCCAAACCACTGTGAGATACAAATGTACCAACTACAGTATAGTGTGTGTACAGTTCTTTTTTTCTCTAGCCTCTTTTTTCCTCTGGCCACAGTGTCTACTCAAAGCAGCATTTTCCAGAGTGAACTCAGTCAGTTTCTTTCTTCTTCATTTCTTTAAGTATGATCACATGATTCATTTATAATAAAATTTCTTCACAATCTGGTAAAAATTTAAAAAATTAACACATAGCAAAATTCACTTTTTATGGTGTACAATTCTATCACTTTAGTGCATGGAATTGTATATCCACTTCAGCACTTTTCTTTTTAAATTAAAATGTATTGGGGTGAGACAATGGTTAGTAAAATTACATAGGTCTCAAGTGTACAATTCTGTAATACATCATCTCTCTCTACATATATATCACATTGTGTGTTCACCACCCAGAGTCAGTTCTCCTTCCATCTCTATATATTTGAACCCATTTACCCTCATCACCATTCCCTTTACCCTCTGGTAACCATTAAACTGTTATCTGTGTCTATGAGTTTTTGTTTCTTTATTTGTTTGTCTTGTTCCTTTGTTGCCTTTGGTTTTATATTCCACATATGAGTGAAGTCATGTGGTTCTTGACTTTTTCTGTTTGATTTATTTCATTTAGCATAATAATCTCAAGATCCATCCATGTTGTCGCAAATGGCAGTATTTCACCTTTTCCTATGGCAGAGTAGTATTCCATTGTGTATATGTACCACATCTTCTTATCCATCTATTGAAGGACACTTTGGTTGTTTCCATGTCTTGGCCACCGTAAATAAAGCTGCAGTGAACATTGGAGTACTTCTTACATAACAATACCAACACCCCCCAAAATTTATTGTGCTATCCCTTCATAGACAGCTCGTTTCATCCACCCCAACCTCAGCAACTACTGATGGTCTTGGGATAATTTGTTTGCCTTTTCCACAGTGTCACATAAATTGGAATCACAGAATATGTAGCTTCTATGGTCTTGCCACTTTCACTTAGCAAATTGCATTTGTGATTCATCCATGTTGTCTAAATTAGTAGCTTGTTTATTTTACAATCTACAGTGTGTGTATTGCATTTGTTTATCCATTCACTAGTTGAAGAACACCTGGGCTATTTTATTTCTTGGTAAATTATGAACAAATCTTCTGTAAGCATGTGTGTACAGGTTTTTGTGTGAGTACAAACATACATATTTATTTCTTTTGGGTGTATAGCTAAGTTAGAGATTGCTTTTCTGTGATCCTTTATAATTTTCTGTATAAACAATCATGTTGTTTGTGAATAGAGACAATTTGATGTTTTTATTTTTTATCTGTATGACTTTATTCTCCTTGTCTTACTGCATTGGCTGGAAATTCCAATACAGTGTAAAATACCACTGGTGAGAAAAGGCCACTTCCTTTGCTCCCAAACTTAATAGAAAACTTTCAGTCTCATCATTAAGTGTGATGTTCAATGTAATATCTTTTGTAGACACCTTTTATCAGGTTAGGAAATTCCCTTATTTCTGGGATTGTTATAAGTTTGTTTTGTTGTTGTTGTTTCCAATCAGGAATGGATCTTGGATTTTGTTAAATGTTTTTTCTGTATCTACTGAGAGGGCACATGTGTTTTCTTCATGAAGTATGTTAACGTGGTGAGTCACATGGGTTGGATTTTGAAAGTTGAAGCAGGGTAGCTTGACTCTACTGTCTATACTTTCTTACCATTCACCTCTCAACAGATTGCTATCTATTATCTATGCCTCTCATTTCATGTAACTCTCTTGCTAAAGTAATAGTCTTCATATTGTGTCATCTTCCCATTCCTTATTTTTCATATTTGTCAATGATGACAACATTCTAGAAATGTTCTTTCCTGGTTTTCCTTTTTGTTATATAGAAATATACAATTTCTCTTGTCTATTCTAGAGGTGTGTGTTCCTTAAGATTTCATTTCTTGCCCCATGTGCTTGTTTATTTACCCTCCAAGATATGTTTTAAGAAATCATACAAGTGTTGACTCCCATATCTGAATCTCTGATCTAGAACTCTCTCTGGTGCATTCTACATCCAACACATTTACTTGGATATCACTTAGTAATCACCATGAATCACCAAACAGACCATGTCATCCTGTCTCAATCCTTCAAAATGCTGCATTACTGTTAGCCTAACAGTTATTAGCCCATCATTTCTAAGCCCTGTTTACCTTCCCAGGTTTATTTCTTGTCTCTCTCTTATGTGCACTCTTAGCTTAATTATACAGATTATTTTCTGTTCCGAGATCAAGCCACATCACGCTATGTCACACCTCTGAGATTTTGTACATGTTGTGCCCACTTTCTGTAATGCTCCTTTCTCTTTAAATTCCTTCATGTTTTAAAATTTAGTCTATTTCACTTCGTTTGTGAGTCCTCAGACCAACACTTTTCTGCACAGCTCCATGCCAGAATAATAAGGATTTAATTATCTGCACTCTCATTGTATCTGTTCATGACATAATATTATACTGTAATATTGTCATTTTACCATAATAATTGATTTCCATGTTTTCTCTCTCACACACACACACACACACACACACACACACACACACTCACACCCCTAATCTATACAGTATAGGAGTAGGGACTGTATGTTGATCCCAGCACATAAAAAGACCCTGGTACATAGTTGGCAGTAAATACATATTTAGTGAATGAATAGCCCTAGGCATAAACCTAGAGATTTGCCCTAATGAAAGCATTTCTGAATTCTGAAAATTTCAGCATTTTAATTTTAATATAGACCTTCAGGAAAATGTTTGTGGGAATATGGCTGGCAAGCTAAGTTAGCAGGTTCTGGATGTATGTTGAAAAGACAGGAAACTTGAGCAGCAGGTGGGGTTTTGATACCCACAACATCCCATAAATCTGGGCTAGGTGAGGGCTGCCTCAGCAGGAAAGGTCTTTCAGAGAGATGGCACCGGAAATGTGATTGGGTGCTGCCAATGGGGGCACTGGAGCAGCTGCCAGTAGCATATATGCGTCATTGTAAAGTCACTGCTCATCAGCTAATGGCTTCCTATACTAGGGGCCTCTGTGTGAAAACTGTCTGGCGGCTATGGCTATGACATGACTCACAGCCCAAAGATTAAGCACTATTTCTAATGAACTGATGAATAGCATCATAAAATTAATGCCGCGCAACAGCCCAACTTCCTTCTGGCAAATATTTTAAAAGATCACTCCTTCAACTTTACCCCTTATGTAAAGAAAGTAAAAGTTTTCACTGTACTTAAAAATTGAGGTTTTAAAAAAAGGAAACAAAGTTTAAATGCATAGCAACTTTGTGAAGCATTTGCTTAATTACATTAGGCTATGAGCCAAAGACAAAATAAAGGTCGAAGCTATCAGATTGGAAAAAGAGAAATTATGAGTCAGCATCTTATTTGTACTTGCACTGTTACCAATCCAGGGCATTTTTTCTTCTGGTAGTGGCAATGAAGTTCAGTATCTTAATACTAACGACAGTAGAAAACTCTTGACTGTTTTTCACTTAATATACTCTTCACTTAATCTAGTAATTGATGCTGTGTATGCCCTCTCTAAAATGCAGTGACAGGTTCTATGTAATGACTAGAAGACTAAACCCTAGAACGGGTTGGTACTCGTGGCCCATGAACAAAACCCACCCATTGCCTGTTTTTACAAATTAAATTTTGTTGGAACACGCCTACAACCACTTATTTGCTTATTGTCTATTTTTACTCTTACACTTAAACAGCAGAGTTAGTTTGTTGTGACAGAGATCTTTTCAACCATAAAGCCTAAATTATTTATTATCTGACCATTAGCAGAGAGTTTGTCAATCCTGCACTAGATTTCCACTTTCTGAAATGTATAAGGCAGTTGTTGTTCCTAATCCTTAATATCACTGTGTTTGTCATTGTGTTATTATAGATATGCAAATTCAATTATATATTTTTAAAAAACTGATGAGATATGAGTACAGCAGTAAGAAAGTGGTCTTGATTCTATGAGCAAAAAGAGTTCAATGATTTAGAAAAACACAGTAAAAGCAAGTATCTAAAATATTGGTGTTGAATTAAGTATGAAAATGATGTAACATTTTAGGATTCTAAGATTTCTTTAAAATTTTCTCCTACTTTTCCATGCCACAGAAACTAAAGCTAAAAATTGTAAACAATGCATTACACACACAAACACACACACACAATGTGGACCTCTCATCAGTAGAAGCATAGTCAATAAACCATAAAAGGACACTTTGACCTTCCATCAAAGATTTTCAGAACCAATGTTTTACATCAAAATATGGGTCATTAAAGCATTAGGAAAAAAAAGCCACAGTACCCACTTATTAAGCACAGAGATAAAATTATTCACAGATTCACCCACACTGTAAAATAGAAGGTTAAAGTTGATTAATCTCGACTGAAGAAGAACTTCAATGTATGGATCAAATAAGTCTAAAGTTTACCCCCATCCTCAATGACAGCAGAAAAATCAGAGTAGAATCAAAATAAATTTAAAATTATAAATCACAGGAGCCACCTGTAGCAATGCAGCCAGAACTTACAAATTACAGATTTTTTTTTTGGTGGGGGGATTGTTGCAGTTATCAGAAAATCACTAAATCTTAAGGGTTTTAAAACTTTTTATGTTTTGTCTCTTCCAATTTGCTATCCTTAAGAAAATCAGTATGGATTTAGTCTAGATTATTTAAGGGTTTTCACGGATTTACACGTTGTGTTAAATACTTAATGAAAAATTAACTTCCATGAAAAGGCATTTCTAAATAGTACTTTTCTTTCTAGCTGTGAAGAACTTAAATAAAGTCATTTCTCTCCAACTGGTCCAACTGAATCAAGAAGCCATGGAAATGTTGCAAGATAAAAGATAAAACAAATTCTGAGTTATGTTTTTGAAAAATTTGGAAGAAAATTCTTAGAGAATTGTTAAAAATGTATCAAGACAGAGCATGTTATTTACTTTTGTTACATTGGTGGAGAATGAGATTTTCAATAAATCCGATCGAAAACTTGACTGAGATTGACAACAGAAAAAAACCTATATTCCAATGGGATAATGAAGAATGTATGCTATTAATCTCAGACACAGTGAAAGTTCCAGTAACTTATAGGAAGATGACATACAATAATGGATTCGTGAAAATATTTTTCAAATGAAGAATAAAGTTGGAACCATGCAGTGTGCAAAAGAAACAAACAAATCTAAATATGCAGAAGAAGGAGGGGAAGGAGAAGAAGAGGATAAAATCAAATTAAGGTAAAATAATTTCTCAGTTGGGAGCCAGAGCTATCCTAGACACTATTTGTCTGAAATGTAAAAGCATACATTTAAGTGACCAACAACAAAAAGCAAGTCAATACTGTTAATTGGAGGCACTCTATTGGAGAAAAACAAATTTAATTTACAAACATCTTTATTGAAATTTTAATTTGTAAAAACAATAACCCAAAGTCACTATTTTTTCTTTAATTTATTTTTTAAATTTATTGGGGTGACAATTGTTAGTAAAATTACATAGATTTCAGGTGTACAAGTCTGTATTACATCATCTATAAATCCCATTGTGTGTTCACCACCCAGAGTCAGTTCTCCTTCTATCACCATATATTTGATCCCCCTTACCCTCATCTCCCACCCCCCACCCCCCTTACCCTCTGGTAACCACTAAACTATTTTCTGTGTCTATGACTTTCTGTTTCTCATTTGTTTGTCTTATTCTTTTGTTGTTTTTGGTTTATATACCACATATCAGTGAAATCACATGGTTCTCTGTCTGCCAAAGTCACTATTTTAAGATATATAAGTATTTAAGTATAGCATTTTCAATTAATAAAGTAATTACTGGTGTCATTTCAGAATTCAAATGCAGAGAGTATTAACTATAGAATGATAGAGCCTTAGACAAAGGGGGACTTTGCAGGTGATCTAAATCACTGTCCTGTTTTTAACGTTGGCTACTTCAACTGAATTATATTTTACTGAGGCGTTTCCAGAGAGGGAAGAAGCAGCGGGATTAATTCCAAGATAAAAGACACAAGGAGAAAAAGAAATCAAATTCTGAAAGTCCAAATATCAGTAACAAAGACAACAGACAGGAGACATTTTTCACTAGGAGATGAAGGCCGAGTGAGAAGCTAGTCATATTTGAAGCAGAGAAGAGAGACCTGTCTCCCTGGCTCAGAGCAGCTCTGTGGTCTTGTGACTGCCTGTTACTCAATGGCACATGTTGTCTCCGGATGTTTGGGGCCAGCTCTGGATAACTTGGGTCAGAGTGGGTAAATGTAATTGTTCTCTACATCGCATTTCTGAAAAATTGCGAAGTTTCTGTTTTGACACTTCTAGTAACAAAAGAGCAACTAATTTTTACTACTTTGTTAGGAAACTGTTCTTTGTATTGATCCCAAATTTTTACTTTGGCATTTCTAATCACACATCTATTGAAAGGAACTACATCCAAATAAGTTTGGACCTTCCTCTGTTTAACACTTTTAAATATTCAATATTAACATTTAATGGTCTGCAGATTTTCCATTTATGAGGTTAATATCTCAAATCTTGTTTAGTCCTCCCTGAGATGAAATCTGTACTCACTTTTGCACACATTCTCTTTGTTCTTACTTCCGTTTCTCTATGTGTTATCTAGAAATGAACTTTGCAAAACAGTTGTTTAGCAGAGGAAATGAGATTATTCCAAACTGCAGACTTTGTTCTCCACCCACAATGTTCCTGAAGGTTATAGCAGATATTTGCAGGAGTCAGGTAACAGAGCTGTGTCAGATTGAGCTAATATTGAATAATCAATTAAATTAGGCCTTATTCACACACTGCCACCACGCCACAAGTCTCTTTTACTCTGCACGGATGCAGCTGAACATTCCAGCTTATTGACTTTTCTTGAGTCAATATGTAAAAAGCACTTAAGAGTATTAGTTTGCCAAAAAACTAATAAAAGTCAAAATTTTGATGTAGCTATCAAAAAAAGTTAATGTGATGAAAGTCATTAAGGATATTTGTCTGGAGAAGTTGAGAGGGAAATTTGTCTTCAAATATTTAAGGATTAGTCATGTGAAGCAGAATTAGAGGTCCAATTGCCTTTAGCATCAGAGGATAATCTGGCTTAAATACTTGTTCTGTTCTAACATTCCTGTCCATTTTCATAGCCTATGTCTTCTCTGAATTTTATTTTCCTGGTTCGCAAAATGGGAACTACTATTAACTTAAACATACAAATGTACTCATTAAGAACCATAGAGTCGTAGAGGTTGCTTATGGCTTTGTGAGTACCCTTCCCTTATCTTCGGGAAATTTTAAAAACATATTAGTTCTTATCTTGAAACGAATGGTAATGTTTGTCAAGGGTTTGCCCAAGGTCATGTCGCTAGTTACACTAGTGGCTACATGAACACATAAGCTTTTCCTACCAAAAACACAATTCCATGCAGTCTACACAGTTCCACACTTTTGCACAAAGAAATATTGTACAGTTATAAAATGTCGTATTTGCTAGGGATCATTGCAGTTCAAATGTATTACTTATTGTTTGTGAATTTTTGAGAGTTTAACTATAAAAGATCTTCAGACTAGAGTTAACCACAATGATTTGTCATAGATACCTTATATAAAACATATAAACATGTAAAGATACAAGGCAAAAGAAATATTGATAGATGAAAGGGTTTTGTGATGTCAATACTGTAAAATGCGGATTTTGTCTTCAAGGAAAGATCCATAAGCAACTTACCAGAGATTAGAATATCTCTGTTAAGGTCCTCATTTTCTCGCATAACTCTGACATTGTCCTATTTGTGAACAAAATTAATAAATAACTTCCATAATTGTCAGTTTCACTTATGACTCAATATTGTTGCTTCAATGGCACAAATATAACTGCTAGAGGAAAAAGAAACCTTCAGTATTCATTAATCAATCTTGAACTTTAATTATACTTTTTCATAGTTATTACTGTGCCTAGATTTCAGCTGATTAAGAAAGCAGTAGTATTCATTATAACATGATCTCCACTAAATTATAAGATCAGAGTAGAGCACATAAAGACTGTTAATAGCAGTTTTGTAAAAACACATCAGAAAGTCTCATTCTAGATCTAATTAAGGTAATCTGAAGTAATTAATATAAACTCACATCTTTACAAAAAAGAGAAAAAAAAAGAAAACCTTTTTCAGTTTGACACCTTAAAGCTGAAACAATTTCAATCCTTTTCATCAAAACAGCTTCTTTTGCCTAATAAAGACTACATTAAGAAACATGAGGTTTCGCATTGATTCCCTCCTGTCTTCTAAGGTCTTTATCATCATGCATTATGACTTCAATTTCTAGAACCCACAGGATCATTATAGTAAAAGTTAAATAACTGGAACATCATTTGAGACACATGCTGCAATTTGCAAGCTCAGTTCAAATAGATTTTGCGATAGGTAGTTGCTTGAAATTCAGATTTAAATTGCTACTCAGCCACATATTGAAATGAAACACTTTAAATCCACAAAATTATAGTTATACAATAAGTTAAACAATACCGTTTCAGTGCTATCCATTATAAATCATTGCATACTTAAAAAGACTCTCATAAACGATCAATTTAACAAATATTTTTACATCATGTTTTGCACCACTCTCAAAGTACGTTAGTGTACTGATCCATGTACTCTAGCTAATACATGAATCTTGAGAACAGAAGATATCTTTACTAAGTTACTTCCAAATTCAACCTCATGGTAATATTATGGGCAGCAGAACGAAAATAAAGTGCTCCCCCCACAAAAAACCAAACCAAAACAAAAAGCATAGTGCTGTAAGATACAAAGCACAGAACCCTGGAGTAGAAATCAGGAGAGTTGAGCTCTAATTCTTGAGTGAATTTCAATTACTCATACAAGAAAAGGTCAATCACTTCAGCTTCAAAAATCTCACAGCTCCCCTTTGTCAGATGAAGAAGACAAACTAAATTTCTCTACTTCCAAAACCTCTCTAAATTTCAGGGGTTTCTAGGATTATGAATGTATAATTATTTGTTTGGCATTTACCTTTGTTTCAGGCATTGTTCTAAGCATTTTATAAATATTTGCTGGGCTCATTTGTCATGACACTGCCTTTTTTCAAATAGGTTTGTTTACTGAGACATAACTCACATATAATTCAATTTACCCATTTAGAACGTACAATTCCACGGCTTTTAGTGTATTCATAGACTTATGTCTCCATTACCACAATCAATTTTAGAACATTTTCACCAAAATAAACCCTTGTACCTTGACCATCACTCCCACCCCCAATCTTCCCATTACTCCCAGCCTTATATAGCACTAAACTACTTCTGTCTCTTTAGATGTGCTTATTCTGGACATTTCATATAAATGGAATCATACTATACATGGTCCTTTGTGACTGGTTCATTTCACTTACAATAATATGTTTAAGGTTCATCCATGTCATGGAATGTTTCAGTTCTTTGGTCCTTTTTTATTACTAAATAATATTCCATTATATTGATATACCACATTTATCTGTTCATCAAATTGATTGACATTTAGGTCGTTTCTACTTTTTTGGCTATAATGAGCAATGCTACTATGAATATGCATGCACAAACTTTGTGTTAATACCGTTTTTTATTTCTATTGTATGTAGAACTACCAGTAGAATTGCTAGGATATATGGGAATTCTATGTTTAGCCTTTGAGGAAAAGCCAGACTGTTATCTGAAGTGGCTGCACCATTGTACATTCCTACCATCAGTACAGTAAGGTTTTGATGTCTCCACCACCTTATCAACACTTGTTATATCTGTCTTTGATTACAACCATCCTAGTGGGTATGAAGTGGTTTCTTAGTTTGGTTTTCATTTGAATTGCCCTGAGGGCTAATAACATTGAATATCTTTCCATGAGCTTATTGTCCAATTAAATACTTTCTTTAGAGAAATGTCTATTTAAATCCTTTGCACATTTAAAATTGGGTTATTTGTGTTTCCTTTAGTGAGTGGTAAGAGTTCATTATATATTATAGCTGAAAGTTTCTTATCAAATACATGATTTGCAAAGATTTTTCTCCCATTCTGTGGGTTGTTGTTTTACTTTAGTGATGGTGTCTTTTAAAGTGCAAAATTTAAAATTTTGATAAAGTACAGTTGAGATATTTTTTGTTGCCTAAATTTTGCTGTCACATTTAAGAAAACGTTGCCAAATCCAAAGCTTAATTAAATTTTTAAAAATATGTTTTATTTCTCAATTACATTTCACATACAATATTATATTAGTTCCAAGTGTACAATGTAATATTTAGACATTTATATAGCTTATGTAGTGATCACCCCGATAAATCTAGTACCTATCTGACACCATATCTAATTATTACAATATTGTTGACTATATTCCCTGTGTTATGCTTTACATTCCCATGACTTCTGTAGCTACGATTTTGTACTTCTTAATCTCTTCTCCCCATTTTTACCTGTGCTCCCGAACCCCTCCCATCTGGCAGTCATCAAAATGTTCTCTGTATCTATGAGTTTGTTTCTCTTTTGTTTGTTCATTTATTTGATTTTCCAGATTCCACATATAAATGGAACCATATTTGTTTTCCTTTGTCTGAGTTATTTCACTCAGCATAATACCCTCTAGGTTTATCCATGTTGTTGCAGATGGAAATATTTTATTCTTTTTCATGGCTGAGTAATATTCCATTGTATATATGTACCACCTCTTCTTTATCCAATCATCTACTGATGGACACTTAGGTTGCCTCCATATCTCGGCTATTGTAAAGAATGCTGCAATGAACGTACTCTTATTTTTTCCTCTGTAGTTCAGATCCCTCTCTCCCCAGACTTCTTTAAAGATTTTTCTCTCCTCTGGTTTTCCAATCACACCGATATTATACTTTTTGAAATCACCCTACAGTCCTTAAATATCCTGTTCTTGTATTTTGCCCATTCTTTTTTCTCTTTGCATTCACGTTTGGGTCATGTCTATTGACCTATCTTGCAATTCTCTGTTAAGACTGCTGATGGGCCTGTGAGAAACATCCTTCATTTCTGTTGCTATGTTTGTTTTTTTCCTATCATTTCCTTTTCATACTGTCTTAGAACTTCCAACTCTCTGCTTCTGTTATGTATCTGTTCTTGCCTGTTGTAACCTTCCCGAATGTTTCTCTGGCGTTTTTTTGCCCTCTTGCCCTCTATTTCTTCCCATTTCCATCATTCCCAATCTGTTTCCCTGAAGCCCTGTTCTCTCACTGACTACAGTTTTCCTCCTTCCAGAAGTGTGACAGAGAGACGAAGTGGGGGAAATAGTGGGGTGATGCTAAGCAAACTCTTTGTCCTGGAGAGCACCTCCGTTAGGAAGTACCCAGGTGTTTCCCTCCCCTGTGAGCCGTGAGGTGAACTGCCCTGGGTCTTCACCGTGAGAACCTGCAGTGGTGTCTGAAGGTAGAAGCCGTGACACCTTGGCCTCCAAGCCTGTGGCCTCAGGAGTCTCTCTCTCTCACACTAGTTCACACCCAGCTTACAGCAATTCATCCAAATCTCCATTTTCATGCTCCTGCCAATTTACGGATCCAGTGGCTTCTGCTCCAGGGTAGCAGATCTGAACGGTCTCTCGGGGCCCCATCCCTCCAGATTTGTGGTAGCGTTTTTGCCCTGCAACCTAATTTCTTTGATATGCCCATGGAGAGACATTGTCCAGCTCTTTCTTGTGGTGTGTGTGTGTGTGTGTGTGTATTTATCTTTACAGTCTTACTTAGTTTGGAAAATGTTATATATCTGTATCTGCATTCCTATATTTAGATGTACAAATATATATCTGTATCTATCGCTCTTTATGTATTTACTATTTAGGAAAATAAGCACTATATTGTTATAGGGAAGGCAAACAAAATAGTCAAGGTGGAGAAGAATTGTGGCCATGGTGAGGCAAAGCCTTATGGTGTGGGTCATTCTCTATGCTTCCAGCTTCTAAATTGCATGTTTTTCCACAAAGAGCATTGACCAAATGAGATTTCACATCTGATATAAACTTATGTAAGAATTCTCGGCTGTGTTTACTTGCTAGGAAAGCACAAACATTTTCAGGCAATTTCTTAAATCCTTAGTATGGAAATAAAAGACAGAAGTGACGGTACAAAATAAAAATAATTGTTAAATAACATAACATTGTGAGAAATATACATATTAAGATGACATTCTGTTTTAAGTTTGGAAAACAATGGAACCCTTCTAATTTCTCAGAGATGCTAGAAAATGTTTTCTTTATTACCAGAAATTGTCTGAAACTAATACCTGCATTCAGCTTTTCACTATTTTCATAGAAACAATATGGAAGACAGGCAAGGTGTCATTCTTCTCATTTTACAGATGAAATTGATATTTAGAGAAATTAGGTGACTAGTCTAAGGCTCCTGTGGGAGTCAGCCCCGAAGCTCCTGGCTCGCCTCTCAGAGCTGGTGGGGTGGAGAGGGCCTCGGGTGGTAAGTGGGGAACCACCTGTCACTCAGGCCATGCAACTGCCATGGCTTCTTTATCCAGCCCTCCACCACCAACCATATCTATCCGTTTCCAAATTCTGATGTTATACTTCCTAAATATTTTACCACTTTATCATTTTCATCTCATATCTGAGTTCTTGCTACACAGAGGTGAAGTGCTTGAGATAGTTTAAAGTTTAAGCTCTGACTTTTTTTTTTCCAAAGTTGACTTTGATTTTGAGGCAAGTTACAGAATGTTGATGGCAAATGCCTTGTTGTCAGAAAAACCGAGTTGTAGTTACTAAATAGATGTAAAAATTACGACGACCTAGCTATTTATCCTCCTCAGTCTCGGTTTCCTCTATTAAAATGTAGGTACATCGTACATGTACCAAGGGCTGTTTCAAAACTTCAGTGAGATTCTAAGAGATTCTAAGTGATTAGCAGGGTGCAAATATGTAGTTAATGCTCAACACATGTTAGTTATTTTTATTTTATCAGATCACCTCTATCTGAACCCCTGCCCCCCACCTTGCTTCCAGGTTTGCTTCTCTTTGGTACCTGTAACCTATTCTTTATTTTTGTGGAAATAAATGAAGACCAACCACTTGAGAAAAGCTAAGGCTAAGTCCCAGAACTTGCAACAGCAAGGGCATTAGTCACAGTCACTTGCATTTTGGCACAGATGTAAAGGCAGGCAGAAGAGTGGGGGCACTTTGCAGTGGGAAAGGTGGAAGCTCTCGGTGCATCTGTTTATAGCCTGTGGGTTTGTGGGGGGCGGGGGGGTTGTAGACAAGCCGACTAGAAGGGAGCATTCCATGATTAGGGGAGCCTTTTGTCTTTGGTTGGTCCTAGGTTGGAAGTGAGGACACAGATAGTGAAGCTGTCAATTACTAATCATGTCCTGGTCACTTGGGGTCAATTTTACAGAAGTTATTGTTTGGCTCCCCAGATTGTCACTAGAAAAAGCAGTGGACTTCCTACAAGTCTGAGTCACAGCAGGCTGGCTTCCTGGGTGGGCTGTTGTGCAGATGGGGTTGGTTTCTTGGCAGGAGGCTGTAGGCTATGGGGCAGAGTCCTATTTTTGCTTATGGTTTGGCCATTGTCCGTGTGTATAGATAGTCCTCGCCTTTCTCTTATAGTGATGCATCTAAGATGTGAATCATAGAAAGTGACTGCTCTGCTTAAACCCCTTCAGTGGCCAACGTCTCCAGGATGGACTCAAAGCCTCAGCACAACACTCCATGTTCTCCGTGGTCCTACTCCTCCTGTGTCTTCAGCTTGATCTAACACCACTTCCGCAAGGAGGTTGTGCAGTTTGTGAAAGCAAGAACAAGACCATTTGCATATCCAGTGCACGCACCATGCCTCTTGTCAGCCCTGCTCATTGTCCTCTCTACTAGGGGCACCTCCACCCACCTGCCCTTCTCTGTGTCTCCCTCCCATCAGCCTCTGCTCAGCATCTTCTCCCAAAGCCTTCCCTGAAAGTCACCGGACACCTCATCTGAACTCCTGGAAAACCTGTGCATATGTCTGTCCCCAAACATGCCACATGGCACTGCAACCCCATCTTCCTGTTAGTCTGTCTCCCCTACCAGGCAGTGAGCTCCCCGAAGGAAAAACTGTCCCTTTGTCATCTTCCCCAGTGTCTCACACAGTTCCTGGCACACTGTGTGAGATGCTGTATTGGATGCCCTGTATTGAATAAGCATGGGGATTGAGAGGAAAATTTTCATCTTCTGACTTCTGTCTGAGTTTTTTCCCCCCAATATATCATGTCTTATGAAAATGTGACATTAAAAATGAATGCTAGAAAATAAATTCAAGTGGTGGAGTGGAACCAAATGTGATTAAGGCATTTTCAATCTGTCCTTCGTGACATTTCAGAAAATGTCTGTATTCCAAGGTTCAGTATTGTGTGAGCGGTCCACACACCACCATTAGAAGGCAGAAACCACGCTTCGCCTGACAATCAAAACAAGATAAAAGCGCTCTTTCTGAAACATTTGTTTGTGTCCTGGAATTTAATACCTGCCATTTTTTTATTTTATTTTTTTTCTGATTAAGATGCCAACACTGAGAACCTTAACACACTGATCAAAGGAGCCACCTTTAGGCAACGAGAGAAAGCAAATCTTCTCAAAGCGAAAAGCAGTCAAAAGACCCCTGGATTGGACGGTATGTGTTTAAAGTGTCTCCTTTCTGCAGAGGCCAATGCCGGCACTCTTCTGGATGACTGACGGGGGGCAGATTACGGGGCCTGTGTCTTTTGTGAGGGGCTCCTGCTTTTCTTCTCCCCAGTGCTAGGCCATGCTCTCTCCCTGATGGGAATGACACTTGTCCTCTAAGCCAGTCTTTTCATCTGTTTGCTTGCCCATCCAATCCACAGCCCACACACAGTTCCTAAAGCATCCTCTGACCATGCGATTCACCTGCTCGCTTTGCAGTTCCTCATGGCCCACGCTGTGCCTAAGATCATCTGTCTGGTTCCAACAAGTTACCTTTCATTTCTAGTTCACATATACCATTTCACTTACACGCCAGGTAAATTAATCTGTGTACTTTTTCATAATATATCTTGCACTGTCTTGCTTCCATGTAATTCCTCAATTTGAAATTTGCTACTTGTCTCTGAAGATTTTGCTGATCCCGTTATCTCAGGGCTTTCCACACTTGCCTGAAGGGGGCAGGAAGGGGTTAATTATAAACACTGATACTTTGTCCTAGAGTCAGCTTCGGGGTTCCTATAAAATGTGCCTATAGGAGACAATGTCTTAAAAGGCTTTTGGGAGTCTTGGTGCCTTAAAGATCTGTCTTAATGTAACATCAATCGATTATGGACACTCGTCTTGGGTTGGATGATGCAGATTAATAAAAATAGCAGATTTACTAATGACTATTTTATTCAGACATTATATGAGCGCAGCAGTGTGCCACATCAAACACTGTTATTATTTTTATATTTGGTGGGCTTTAAGGAGATTGGGAACAGCATCAAAATCTCTAGCACTAGAATTTTGGGTGCATCTAGAAGCTGCATTTTTAAGAGGCACTCAAAGTGATTACTCTTTAGACTAAATTTTAAGAGCCATTGTGGGAAATAATCCAACCTGTTTTACAACCTTCTATGGTTGGTAAAACTTTATGTTTCCTTCAGTGGGTTGTCAAAGCCACAGAAGATCATGTCTTATATTCTTTGAGTCTCCATAGAGCTCAGCAAGAATGACTTTTAGGCCAGAAGGAAACGGTGAAGTGTAAATCCTCAGGCTGCACAAATTTGAGGGAACTTGTTGTCTGATATTTTAATGCAATACAATTTCATTTAGAAGATACATTGCTGGCAAAAGCCAGGTCTGCCCACCCTGTGCAGCCACAATCATTGGACATGAGAAATAAAGTCAAAGATCAGTAGGCAGGTTCAACACACCACCTAGCAGCATGCACATTTGAAGACTCTGACCTGGAAGATTGTGTGCTTTAATTTCTGAACATTTAGTAATTTTGAGTAATTTGCCATCTGTCTGCAGTTGGTGCATTGTTGGTGGTCCAAGAGTATATTCAGACCAAGCTGAAAAGCATGTATCATCCTGGCACATGAAAGAAGACCAATGAACATGCGGAAGTAAGTGATCAGAGAAGAAATAAAAAGAGGGCACAGATCGCTTCAAAGTAAGACAACTCCCTACATGGGGATCTTACCAACTTGGAGAGAACACCAGGCTGAGTTGTACTTAGGACTGTATATTAGTTGTAATTCAAAGCCCTTGCTCTCTTAATGGTGTATCTTGTTTGTTATTATTATTATATTTGCATAGGCACCATTGTTAAATAATTTACAGATGACCTTAGTAAATCACTGGCCCTTGAATTTGCAGGAAGCAAAGGCAGATCTACAAAGTCTTGGTCAGAGAAGGAATACAGACTACGGTGTGTATCCCATAACAGTGAACTCCCAATGAGCTGCATGGATGCACTTGTTTGGTCTTCTTCATTGGAACCCTCATTACTTCTTCTCTGTCATTAGATAGCAAATGTCCTTCATCCAAATGGAATGAATAACCATTTAATTAATACTTACATACCATTTCTAACAATTGAAGGAAGTTGGGGGAGGGGAGAGAATGACCGATGCTGCTGTGCATAGCTGTTAATATAACCAGTAGGCTGATCAAATTTGACAAACTGGATAAAAAGCTAAGAGATCCAGGGATGTGTTGTATGTTTTTTTGTTTTTGTTTTTTGTTGATTTTGTTTTGCTTCCTTTCCTCCAACAGATGTAATACAAGTGGAAAACAAAACAAAACAAAACACCAGTCTGTCTGCAAGTAAACCCTGCAATTAGTCACCATTCCATCCTGTGCTGAACAATGAGCACCCTCGTTAGGATGTTATACTTCATGAATCTGCAGCAAAAGAGCAGAGCATGTACTCACCAAGGTCGGTTTATCTGTGACTGTGTGTGGCTCCAGCATGGCTCCATCACATGATGTCACCATGCCCCTACAGCTTTATTAGGGCTGCTCAGGACTCCAAATTTGGTCCTTTTATACACGGTGGTCTAAACCAGAAAAACATGGGGACCTAAGTTGACAGATATAGACTGATAGAATCCAATATTATCCTTATTTAACCATGTGCAAAAGGTAAGGATTGCATCTAATGCTTCCATGTACCCTGTCCTCACAGGTGACAGGTATGGCCATTTGACCACAGCACAGCACCCCTTTTCCCCTTTTCCCCAATAACTAGTATCATTTTGCAAATCTTCTCCACTCAGTTACCCATAATGTGGGCCAAACGTACTTTCCATTTTGAGTTACTGACAGTTTTCTATTACATTACAAATTCTTCAAGTCCTACATTTCTGTATTTTCTATCATTTCTTCATCAATGCACTAGGTGTTAAAGACAGTGAGTGAATAACTATAGACTATAGTAGTGATGAATAAATGAGAATGGACCTCATAGCCTGTAGAATTATAATAGAGAGGGAGGAACCAAGCCATCAGGGCTGACACAATCCAAGCCGCCTTTCCTGAAGACAGTCCTGGCTTCCCAACATTTTCCTCCAGATTCCACGGGTCAGACTCTGAGGAGAGGCAGAGGTACACACGGGCGTGATCAGGGGATTGCACTGGCTTACTTTGCCACTCAGAACTGCAGCAAATGAGTCATGTTTGCAAAATTAGAACCAGAAAATGATTCTTTCTTTCCCTGCCCTCTCATCTAGCCAAAATGACACTAAATCGTAAAAAAAACGTGTGATGTCCCTAATTCACATTCTGGTGTTATAGTGTTTCCCGTCACTCTCCATTCTCATTGTAAGCCTTTCTGTTGGCTAATATGAACCCTGACCACCCAGCTGGCAGGATGCAGACAGCAAGGCGATCTCATGAGTCCTGTTGTATCCATGGCTGATATGCTGAACTGTTTTCCCCTGTCAAGCTTTGAACTCCTTTTACGTTAAAAAGTATTCCCTGTGTCTCTTGTCTCCACACCCAAGATGCTGATTCTCTCAGCTGGGTCAGAATTCCCCATTTTGCTTCACTCTGCTTGCTTTTCATTTCTGTACTAAGTAGCAGCTGGACTCGACTGACATCTCCTACCGTGTTTCCCCCAAAATAAGACCTAGCCAAACCATTAGCTCTAATGCAGCTTTTGGAGCAAAAATTAATATAAGACCTGGTCTATTCTATTCTATTCTATTCTATTCTATTCTATTCTATTCTATTCTATTCTATTCTATTCTATTCTATTCTATTCTATTCGACCGGGTCTTATATTATAGTAAAATAAGACCAGTCTTATATTAATTTTTGCTCCAAAAGACACATTAGCGCTGATAGTCCAGCTAGGCCTTATTTTCAGGGAAACACGGTAGCAACATTTTCCCTAAATTTGTCATTTATCTCATGGCAGAATAAATTAATCCTTTGTGTTTTTTTCCTTAACCCAAAGAGTTTTCTTTTCTTCCCTTCTCCGGTCCTAATTCCTTCCTCTGGGGTGCCCTCATTTGTCAAAGTGACACTGGTATTGGAATTGGCCAATCCTTGCCAGCCCATGAATGACATGTCTGGGGTCACTTGAGAGATGCAGCCGCATTGTTCTGTTAGAGCTCACCAGAGGGGCACCTGCTTTTTGAAAATTGCTCTTGGGAAAAAAAAACCTCTGAACTTATTAAACTAAAGCTTGTGTTTTATTCAGGTTTTCTTAGTCCTCAGATTTACCTTTCTTTTTGTCCCAGTAGCTCATTGAGAATGCCACATTCCATGTAATTGTATATGACATTAGGCTCCTCTGGGCTGTGACAGCTTCCAGTTTCCTTGTTTTTGGTGATCTGGACAGTTTTGAAGAATAGTGGTCAAGCATTTTGTAGCATGTCCCTCCATAGGGATTTTTTTTCTGATGTTTTTCTCATGATTAGACGGAGGTTCTGAGTTTTGAGGAGGAAGACACAGATGTACCATTTTCTTTACATCAGATCAAGGGCACGTGCTGTCAGAAAAACTGCTCACTGTTGATGTTAATCTTGATTGCCCAGCTACGGTAGTTTTGTCAGATTTCTCCTCTGTAATGATGCTCTTTCCCCCCTTTTCCATCCTGTTCTTTGTAAGGAAGTAATTGCACATCACACACTAAGGTGACACTTAACTTCCCTGAGGGCAGAATGTCTACACACACGTTTGGAATTCTGCAAGAGACATTGCTCTCCTCCTCCATTTATGTGTTTATTCAGTCATTTTTAAATATCAGTGTGAACTTGTGGATATTTATTTTACACACTGGGTGATAACCCATTATAATAATTATAATATCATTGTATTCATTTTGTTCTTCAAATTGTTTCAGCTTTGGTGGATTTTGTTTTATAACAAAAAGTAACTCCTTTGATGAGGATCTCATTTCACATTTTCTCTAAATATTGAGGGAAGATAAACAGTAGGGGTGTTTTGGGTTTGGGGTTTTGGCATGAGTTATACTTGATGCCTACTTTATATGGTCACTCAGGCTTTCAGTTTTGGTCACTATGGGCTGTGCAATCAGAGAATCATACTTCAAACACGTCTGTTATCTAAGATCTTAGAATTCTGATATCTTTGTTTCATTGGACAAAAAACAACTTCTTTGAGTTTTTCATATACTTTTGTGTTCTGTAAAGTCTCTATATCTGCCCATTTAAACAGACATCCTATAGCTCAGGAAGAGATAGAGTAAGAATGGAACAAGGCAAGTCAAGCTCTCTTAACCTGTCCCCAAAAGAGGATTAACATGGTCAGTACACACATTATGATTAGATATTTTCTGAATGCTCACATTAATAATCACATTCCATTAAGAATCACAAAACATTTAGTTAGATAATAAATGCACCCAGTACAGTACCTGGTGATGTGCTAGACAACAAATATTGAAATAATTAATGACATGTAGAATGTTTTTTTTTCCATCCCAAAACAGTTTACTGATCAATTAAAATATGTGAGCTTTGCTAATCCCCGTTCTGTATGTTACATTTCTGAGTTCCTTTCACCATGTATCAACTACTCCAGTCTCTCCTGGTAGGCACCTAAAAATTGCTAATTTTTACAAGATTACAGCTTTGTATAAAAGCATATTCAGCAAAAAGTCTATGAGGAAATATATCAGAATGGTTGTCCCTTTTCTAGATACTGAGACTACAGATGGTCATTGTTCTTGTACACTCTGTCACCTTTGATTTGTCAATGGTTAAACATGCTCTATTTTCTTAATGCAAACATTTCTACTGCTGATACATTTGGTGAGTTAGTGGTATAAATCTTGTTCCATATTTGGTCCCATTGCAATGGAAGCTAAATAATTCTAACTAGGGAACTTTAGATAAGTAACAAAACTGCATTTTAACCATTAACAAGACTATATCCCCAGTATACTGGGCTGATTGAAAACAAGAAATGCAGGGTATTATATCTTCATCTCTGGTAATCTATGGGAATCTGTGGCAGGAAATAGATATAAACATGGCAGTCACTTTGAGTAAGGGGGGAGTGATCACCAAAAAAGCAACCAGAGGCTTAGTATCAACCTCAAGTCTGAAAATTCTAGCAATTATGCTCTCCAAACTTATAGAATTCTACATAATTCTATGAATTGTGGCATCAACATCAGGTCAGTGGAATTCAAGGTGATTCATGGTTTCATGGACTGGAAAGGTGGCGAAATATCACTGGGTTCAGCGAAGGGGGTTGGGGTTTACAATCTTGAGTCATCCAGAGGGTCTCAATATCCATATTAGTCTTGGATTTTGGATATTTTCAGGAATGCTGAGAAAGGAAAATATTGCTTCAAGTCAACATATGAACAGTGTACTATTTTTGCCGTGTATAAAGCGCACCCATGTTTTTGGCCCAAACTTTCAGGGAAATGGAATTAGTACTATCCATGTATAATGTGCATCCTAACTTTTCCCTCATAAATTTGGGCAAAAAGGTGTGCATTATACACGGCAAAATACACTAATTACCTGAAAACATTGAAAAAGATCCCATGTATTATGGTGCTGTCATTATGTCATCTTTCCCACATTATATGTTTGAGGGAAAGAAACATCTTTATCTTTGTTTCTCACAGAGTATGAGCTTACAGTTTTGGACACAGTAAGCTCACAAATAATTTTCTATTTGTTAAAATAAAGAACCAAAAGATTCAATTTGCCATAGAAAAGTCATTTGACTCTGTGTATTTGACTGACATGATTTCACTACCTACTTTTGATGGCTTCTCACTTTCCTAGCAGATGCCTCTGAGCTGCTGCCCACTGAGTAATCTGCTGTGTCTGAACATTGGAGGGAGCAGGTGCTTTGGGGCAGAGGGAAGGACCAACCTTCCAATTGCTGTATGAATGGGTAGCGTTGTCCTAAAATTTGTCCATTATGAATATTCTGTGACCCTAGTTGAATTGTGCTCTGATATATTCCTTTCACATTTTTCCTTCCTCACTTTTGTCTAATTGCCCTCATTCAATTCCCCAAGATGTCTATTTCTGTATTAAGATTTTATCTTAGTTTTTCTTATTCTTACTCGTATTAAGGTTTTATCTTATTTTTATAAGCTTGCCCTTTATTCTCAGAACCGATGGCAATTCAGAACCTCATTTACTGAGGGCTTTGTCCTGCCACTTTCTGTTAAAGGGAACTAGTGGAAATGCGGGTAAGATTCATTCTGACCCCAGCTCTGACACTGCAGCTTCAGAGCTCACACACAGCTGGACAGAACGATCATTAGATGGGCCAGGCAAGCTCAGGATTTCAATTTGGGGAGTTTCACTGAATTTGAATTAGTTCTGTGGTTGTGAGAAAATGGATATGCTGTGCAATTCCATGCCAGTAATAACGTCTCTTGGTGAGAAATTCTAATTGAAGCCTATTGATGAAAAAAAATCTTTCAATTTTGAGATATGTCATATAAAGATATCCCCCTTTTAAAAATTTATTAGAGTCATATCCAAATCCAGGTTGGAAAAACACTTGCAGAGAAGCAATCTATAAGTAGTACAATGTCTACTTAGAACAAAGACAATGCAAGTTCAACAATGGTTTATTCATGAGCGTTTGATGTGTGTCCAGCCTGTTCTTAAAATTTAGATGACTGAAAGCCTAAAGCTGTTAAAAAGTGCAGTCAACCTGAGTTATTGATAATCAAGTGACCTTCAGCTATTATCGCACCTTTTGAGCTTCAGTTTTCTTGGCATAAAGGAGGATAATAATTCTTAGTTTATTTGATTATTAAATGATACTTTTTCTATTGCCTTGGCTGTTTAGCAGAAGTTGCAAAACTGAGAACAATAGGTGAGAGGTGAATGCCCTCTTATTCTAAAAATTAAGCTGAGCAGGAACATAGCATCCTCTCGGGAGTTTCCTATGACCTTCAACTGCCAGTCACAATAGGCCTATAATGGGAGGAGACTAGAGAATTTGGGAAATATTCAAGGTACTAAAAGAATGTCAGCCAGTTGGGGTGCTAGAGCATTTTCTCTCTGTCAGAGGGTAGAGGATGTCCTCCCCACCCCAGTGCAAATTAGTAGGCAGAGATCTCAAGGGGACACATACTGAGATGTCCTGGCTGGAGCTACACAATCATGGTATGGGGCAAGGTAGACATGTTCAGGAAGGCCCTGAAGTGTGAGACCCATGTGAGGAAACAGTGTCTGCTGGGAGAATTGTGAAGTGGGAGGCATGCGGAGTGAGGAAAGAAGGATCAGTGCTGCGGCAACACTCTTACCACTTGGCAAGAGTACATACCTTTCCTGTGGGCCAATTGGCTTCTATATAGAGTCAGTCCTGGGACAAGGAAATTTGAGCTATAAGAGGCAGGCAGTGCAGAAGATGCTCGCGCGCGCGCGTGTTTCAATCAAGGGTATTGACAGTTGAATGCACCAGTGTACAAAACTTTTTACCATTATCTTCTAATTCTCAATCTTCAGTGCCCACTTTAGCCCTCATCAAGTTTAGACCCAAGTGCACTGGTCAGTAACTCAGAACATGAGCGTCAGGATGGCATAAGATAGCACGTACTGCACACATAGTACATAGAGAGCACTCAGAGGGAAAACTCTCACAGACATGCCTACAATGACTTAGAGAAAGAGGAGCATTTGCTTTATATATGATATGTTGTCACGAGAGCTTTAATATTAGCATAATAGGCACACTTCAGAAAAATTCATCATGAAGTGGATTTCTTTATAGAGAATACATTCCTTGCTACTGACTTGAATAATCAAACTGTGATTTTATTGCTCTGGATTTTTTTTCCTGCAGTTCTATTAAAGCAAATAAGTTGTTAAACCTATACAAATAAAAATGAAGAAAGAAGAACAAGTCACACATATTATTTTAAACCATTTAATTTTATTTTCAGTTTTGATTTATTGGCATTAGAATCTAAAGGAATGAGGAAATGCTGGGCTAGAAAATATTAACAGAAAAATCGCTGACCTGCCATCAAAATTTTCTAATGTTTTCTCTTAGTTTTTCATACTGTCTTTTCCAATATTTTTGAAGTTCTATCTTCATGGGATTTTATTTATTCAAATATTGATGGATTTTCTATATATTGTAACTTGGTGGGTTAGTACAGCTTGTAACTTGCTTGTGCTATACTGAAAGTGGAAAGAGAAAGACATGGAGGCAGCAAGACAAAGTGCCACAGGGAATCATAAAATAAAGGAAGCTTTGCAAAATGTGCAAACCTACACAACACAATAGGTTGTACTTTTAAATGAATTTATAGTGGAGCCTAGAGTAAAATTGGTAGTATAACTTTTTGTCATTTTCTTTTAAATATGTTTCAATGTTTAAAAAATAAGACATCAGCATATTTTTACATCTTGAGTTATGCTTGTGGTAAAGAAAAACATCTTAAAATAGGCAGGAAAAAAGAACACATTACATACAAAGAACAAAGATAACATTATAATTATGAAAGACTTCTTGTCTGAAACAATGAAACCCAGAAAAGAAAGGGAAGGAATCTTTGAATTACAAAGAATCTTTGAATCTTTAAAAAAAGGTCAAACTAGAATTCTATATCCAGGAAGAATACTTTGTAAACATGAAGGTGGAATAAAAGTGAGAGGAAAGGAGCCATTACCAGCAGACCTGTGCTACATGAAATGTAAGCAGGTTCTGCAGGCAGTAGAGAATGGTATCAGGTGTCATTTAGATTGACACCAAAGGATGACTAGTGCCAAACACAGTAAACTGTGGCGTACTCACACAGAACGCCATTCAGCAACACGAATAACAGATTACTGATGTACACATTGAGGTAAATGAATCTCAAGAAAAGATTTGCTGCATGATACGTATTCATACTGCTTAATTCCATTTATATCAAGATCTAGAACAGGCAAAACTAATCTTGTGTGAAAAATATCACAACATTTCTTTCAGGAAGCGTAGGTACAAGGATTGACGGGAAGGGATCATGAAGACCCTTGCTGAGGTTCTGGTAATGTATCTTGATACAGAGGTTTGCGTTTCAGAGATGTATTTTTTTTTTCCAAAATTCAATGAATGTACAAATCACACTTATTCATTTCATTTAAGTAAATTTCCCATTGAAAGAAAAAAACCTGTAAACAAATATTGAACACTAGTGCTGATTACTTATGAGGAGGTCATTGGTTATCTGCAATTTCCTTTGAAATGTATCAGGAAAGACAATGATTGATAGATTATACAGGGGTAAATACAGGGTGGATAGGTACTTGATAAAATTTATATAATAATGTGCTTAAGTAGAATCTAAGTGGAAGGTATTCATGGTAAAATTATTTGTTTTGCAATGAATTTGACATTTTTCATAATACAATTTTGCAAAACAACCAGTATGAAGGGAAGAATTTTAAAATCAAAACTATCTTTTCGAAGTTAATTTTGAAAAATGCCTTTATGATGTTGTGGATTTCTTATGTATGACACAAAGAGAAAGAATCCTAAGATCATAGATTGGCAAAGTCACCACATTAGATTCAAGAACTTCTCTTTATCAAATGACAGCATTAGTAGAGCAAAAACAAACTGCTGAGTGCAAGACAATATTTGCAACACATAAAAATGTCAAATGACTGCTTTCCAAACCATACAAATAACTCTTACTAATCAATTTTTGAAAAAGGGATCAGGCAATACAACACAAAAACTGAGCAACATAATTGAGCAGGCATTTCACCAAAAGGCAATCAAAATAGTTGTCAACTTATGATTAACAAATGTAAATTAAAACTACAAGATACCATAAATATCTCACCAGATCATGTAAAATTACAGACTCTGTAACACACTATGCTGCTGAAGGCATGGCTGAATGAAACTATCCAGCATTGTTGGTAAGATCAATCACTTTTGAAAACTATTTGGCGTTATCTAATAAAGTCAAGTGCAGGCACATCCCATGGTATAACAACTCCAACCCTATATGTGTACCCTACAGAAAATCTCAAATATAGGCACTAAGCTGCATGTGTAATACATTTCCTATCAGCCTTTTACACGACAGCCCGTTCCCTAAAAAATCCACCAAAGAACCAGCAAACCGGGACACAAAAAACAATGTTGAACAAATGAATCAAGAAACAAAACTAGATGGTATGGATATACCATCCATCTACAGTTGAAAAATAAGCAAAATTAATCTATATTAACAATGTATGTCAAATTGGTAAAACCATATAGAAAAAGCTTGAAATGGTCATGACTGAAGTGAGGGTGAGGACCCCCAAAAGGTGGTGCTATGCCTGGGCAGGTGTGCAGTGTGCTGCCATGGCCACGGCCAGTGGTGTATTCTGTGCCCTGCATGGTAGTGATGTAGGTGGTCATTTTATTTGTTAAACTGTACAAATTTATGCTTAATTCACTTCTATATCTATACTACAATTCATAAGGAATTCTGTTCTTTTGAATAATGTAATATTATTGATAATGTGCTTCTACAATTTTTGTAAGCACCACAAAATCGTGTTTTTCTTGAAGTTTATCCCCTGACTTTCTCCAATCTCTCTAAAGGCTTTAGAGCCACTCTCCCACACACATCTCCCCCACACCCCCCACACACACTCTACGCCCACCCTCCCATGCATGTGCACGCACATGCACACACACACGTGCACACAGTCTCTTCCTGGTGCTGAGAAGCAAGTGCTCAGAACCTGGTGCTGAGAAGCAAGAGAGGGCCACACAGGAAAGGGTGCCCCAAGGACAAATGCTGCCACATCAGTTGATGATTTGCCCCAAAGAGACACACTGTCCACCTGTCCTGTTTCTGTGGAGTTTTGTGTGAGCTGGCTGACGTCAGCCCTGTCCACCACAAGATGCTCGGCCACAATTGATTCATAGGCATCAAGCATGAGGATGTGGTAGATAGGGGGACACAAAATCAAACCGTGATAATCAACTGACAATAATAATGATTCCTAAAAACCACTAATTCCTGCTAAGTACTTACTAAGGGTGGTGGAAGGGGTGTTTTTAATTGTTGAGGCGTATTACTTTGTGTAATCCTCATAGTAATTCTATGAGGCAATAATTCTATGAGAGGCAATAATTATGAAGTAGGGGTAATTATTTTTCTTATTCTATAGTTTAGAAAACGGAGGCACAGACAAGTCAAGTGACTTGCTTGAAGTCACAGAGCATGGCAATATCAGAGCTGGATTTGAAATTCAGACGTTCACCTCCGCGCTTTCCCTACAACTATGCTGTTAGGTTAGAAATGCATTTTTAAGGATCTACTTTTTATGTCTGTGTTAGTGTTATTTCTAATACAACTCAGGGAATTAAGTGTCATGTACACTTTAAATCTTTATCAATGCTACACATAAGACATATTTTCAAAACCAAAAATTGGTTGAGTGATTTGATAGTATGTGTGAAAGAACTAATAATAAAGAGAAATTTTGAATGGAGGTAGATAGGAGTTGTCACAATTAAGTTTGTGAACTTGCCACTGTGCGCTTACATTGGCAGCACTGTACAAACAGCTTGGTAAGGTTTCATAGCCTTGGTATATCCATGTCTCACAGCTGTGTTCGTGTTGATGTGTGGTTGTGTCTTGCTTAGTGGTGTTCATTATTGGTGTTGTGTGTTTTTGTGTGCCGTCGTGAGCATGAGTTAGAGCAATGAACAAACATATTTCTTGTTAAACTTGGCAAGAGTCGTAGTGAAATCAGGGACATGTTAGTCTAAGTTTATGGGGATAATGCCATGAAGCAAATGGCAGTGCACAAATGGATTAAACGTTTTGCTGAGGGGAGAGCATGCGCCACTGATGAAAAGAGGTCAGGGCGGCCAGTAACACGCAGAACTGGCAAAAACATTGCAAAAATTCATCAAATTTTGCATCAACATCACCGTCTGACTGTGAGAAGCATAGCAGACCATGTAAGCATCGATAGAGAAACAGGAAAATCTTCACTGAAAACCTTGGCATGAGAAAGGTATGTGCAAAAATGGTCCCAAAGGAGCGCACTGGTGAACAAAAGCAAAGGAGAGTCGAAGTTTGCCATGTCCTTTGGGGAGGCAAGATAATGTTTTGGGCCATGTTATCACTGGTGATGAAACCTGGGTGTACCAATACGACCCTGAAAGAAAGCAGCAAAGTGTACAATGGAAGTCAGCCAATTCTCCACGACCAAAAAAGTTCCGTCAGTCCAAATCAAGAGTCAAAATGATGTTGCTAACCTTTTTTGATATCAGAGGGATCATTTATTATGAATTTGTACCAACTGGACAAACAGTTAACCAAGTTTACTGTTTGGAAGTGCTGAAAAGTCTGCGTGAAAAAGTTAGACAAAAATGACTTGAACTTTTCGCCAACAATTCATGGCTCTTGCCATTCTTGACATTCTATGTACATTTTAAAAAATTCTTTTTTTGTTTATTGTCACCTTCCTCCACTAGAATCTAAGCTTCATGAAAGTAGAGACTGATTTATTTTGTTCATTGCTTTATCTGCCAGGTTCAAGAATATTGCGCAACGTAAAAGAGTTCTGAAAAATGTTTCCTGAAAGAATGGCGAAAAGTTTTGTCTCTTTTACACCTTCTAATGCTTTGCAATTTGTAACCATTTTTACAACATGAGCTTCTTTGTTATCCTCATAACAAAGGTGCCACCTTCATCATAAAAACTCTCTACCTCATAAATAAATAAATGATGTACTAGAAAGAGTTGAGGGACTTGTTCGCTATTAATCAGATAATCCTAGATGCTATTACCCTAAGTTCTTGCTACTGAACTTCGGTGGAAATGTAAATAATGATAACTTTTTGCTTTATGACGTTTGTAGAAAATCCCCCTGAACATTTTGTCTACTGAACAATGGTGATTTTTAAAAAAACAAGAGTTCTACAAATACTCAGAAGTTTTTTACTCCTTTCTCAGCATTTAAAATTGATTCACTTAAGATTATTGAGTGCTACCCTGAGTTACACTGGAGACAGAACAATATCAAACGCATGGGTGTTAATCTGAAGAATTTTGCTGGTCCATAGATACATTCACAAACTGAAATTAGAGATCTAACTTTATTTTTATTCATGATCATGTTTAAAATAACTAGTTATAAGTTAAGTCTTTGGATTTGCAAGGTCATTTGGTTTTAAAACATTAAAAAACGATCATTTTAATGTGTTTCAGAAAGCTAAAGGATGGCCTATTCACTTTTCATAGAAGTGCACAGAATGAGGCAATGCAAAAGGCATGAGTGAAAACTATTAGAGTTAGGATGAAGACAGAATTGGGGTGAACCCAGTGTGATTGGGGAACAGGTTTTAAACAGACAAGAATTATAGTCTCCAGAACAACAGTGGGTTGTGTCTCTGTTTCACTCACTATTTCTATTTCTACTCCTTTCATATTTCTTGAAGGTTTCTAGTCTCCCATTACCCAAGTCTTTCCCAGTTCTAAATTCTCCTTTGACTTTGATTATAGGATATTTTCTAGAAATTATATAGTAGACATGGATACTAATAGGAGGTTCCCACTATTTTTAGACAAAAGCTTGTTGCTCCCCTTTTTTGGACACAAATCTTTGACCTTCCTTTAATTGCACTGATTGTTTTTGTCCTTGCTTGCCTTCTCTGTATCCATTGTCTCGAGGGCCAGTGCATTGCAGCTGTCTCATTAATGTAATTCAGCAAATGTTCAGAGAGACAGAATTGTGAACACAATTGTTTCCAGCTGCAAACAGAAGCAAGCTGCACGATGTGCTTCTGGGTAATTTCATCTGCGGTTTCCATTCAGACATGCTCACAAAGATGCTTGTCTTAGAAACAATCTACTTCCTCCTTCTTTTGCCCTTATTTAGTAACATATATGTGATCCATTAACTTAGCAAAAACTTTAATATTGTTGGTTCTAGCTCTTCATTCTATGCACCTCTATGTTAGCTTACCTACTACCTTGTAATAGACTAAAGAACTTGAACATTGGCAGGCTGAAAATTACACGGGAATGTGTATCCCCATAGGGCAGGCACCATATCTTCACTTTGGTGACCACGCAGTCCTGGCAGAGTGCTTGAAATCTGTATAAGTAGATATCTGTGAGTTACATTACAATATTTCTAAACCCTGTTCCACTTAACCACTTAATTTTGACATGTCTTGGTGTAGGCTTGCTTGGGTTCATCTTGTTTGGGGCTCTTTATTTCCTGGATCAGTATGCCTGTTTCCTTCCCCATGTTAGGGAAATTTTCAGTCATTATTTCTTCAAATGGATTCTCCATCCCTTGGCCTCTCTGTTCTCCTTCTGGTCTTCCTATCATGGGGATGTTGTTATGCTTGATGTTGTCCCAGAGGTCTCTTAATCCATCTTCATTTTCTCAAATTCTTTTTTCTTTTTGTGGTTCCAATCGGGGGTTTTCTGCTACCTTGTCATCCATATTGCTGATGCAAGCTTGGCTTTATCTAATCTGTTGATTTTTCCCCCCAATGTGTTCTTCATTTCAGTTATTGTATCTGTATTTCTAACTGTCTTTTTAAATGTTTTCTATGTCCTTTTTATGCTCACTATCTTTTGTCGAAGTTCTCACTAAGTTCCTTGAGCATCCTTATAACCAGTGTTTTGAACTCTTTCTCTGATAGGTTGCTTGCCTCCATTTTGTTTAGTTTTTTTTTTTTTTTTTTTTTTTCCCTAGAGTTTTGTCCTATTCTTTCATTTGGGACATATTTCTTTGTTTCTTCATTTTGGCTGCCTTTGTGTGTTTGTTTTTATGTATTAAGTAGATCTTCTATGTTTCTCAGTCTTTAACAGGTGGCCTTATGTAGTAGGTGTTCTGTGGGGCCCAGTGGCATAGTATCCCTGATCACCTGTGCCATGTGCTCCAGGAGTGTCCCTTGTATAATTTGTGTGTGCCCTCCTGTTATAGTTGGCCCTTCATTGCTTTTGCCATGTTTATAGGTGGAATTAACTCCCAAGATGACTGGCTATCAGGATCGGCCATTTCCACAGCCTGTGAACTGCTGTGTGGGGGCTGACACCACAGAGTGGAATTTGCCCCAGTGGGCTGCTGTGCCTGTTGAGAGGACCTTTTGGGTGTGCCACGTGTGGAACTAATCGGGTAGTGCCCTGTTGTAGTCTGAATCCAGCCTCAGGGTGTGTTGGTTCTGGGTCCTCTTGGGAGGAGACCCTGTGAAAGCCAAGGTCAGCCACAGTCAGTGACCAGCCTTGGATTACCTGGTAAGAACTAAAAAGTGATCCATGGTGTTTTGCTGTCTGTGCTGGACCTGGAGACATGTGGAGGAGGCCACACTCAGAACTAAGGCTGGCTGCCACAACTACCAGGCCAGAGACAGCTTAGCAAAAGGCCCACGCACCCTGAGGCCCGATGCTACCTGCCAGCTGCCCGTAAGGCTCAGCCATTGAGAAAGCCTTAGTCAGTATGTGGGTTGAATGAGGAAGGGTCTCAGGTAGTCACTAGGGTTGGGCAAGTATTCACCAGGTTAATGCAGATTCAGGTTTGGCAGCAGTGCTGAGCCTAGGGCCTCTCACAAAAGTCTCAGAGCACACTGTGGCCACCTGCCACATGCCTTGGTGCTGCAGACCCCTGAGAGTTGTTCAAGAAAGATCTCAGGACCAGTTGGGGATGGTTGCACACCATAGAAACTGCCTCCGGCAGTATGCCAACCAAGGCCTGCTATTGTTGCTAAAAGAGCTTCCTGAAGTGACAGGAGGGAGGAGGGCTCAACACAGAGATAATGGTGACTGTCCCTCTAGCACTCACTCTGAAGCCACACAGCTTAGTCTTTCCCTGTATGTCTCTTGTGCCTCTTGAGTTGCCACTCCTCCGCTGGAGCCTAGTATATGTGCCTGCAAATGAGTAAGTCTGTGCATGAACCCTTTAAAGCTTTCCATCTCACCTGGATGGGTGGTATCCCCACTGATTTTCACTACCAGATGTTGTGGGGACTCCTATTCCCAGCATTGGAACCCTGGGCTGGACAGCCCAGTGTGGGGTCTGGAACCCTCGCTCCTCAGGGGGACCTCCACTGCTGAGGTGTCCGTCCAGATACTCTAATACTACCCATGGGCTTGGGATCAGTCTATTTTGTGTCTCTGACCCTCCTACCAGTCTCCTCATGGCCTGGGTATATCCTTCGTTTTAGAGATTCTGTTCAGCTAGTTTTCCGAAGGTTCTGCAGGTTAATTATTTAATATAGTTGTAGTTTTAATGAGGTTATAGAAGGCAGGAAACACAGTGTTTACCTACTCTGCCATCTTAGAGCTTCTGGAAGTTTTGGAAGTGAATTTGTAACTGCAACAACAGAGAGGCATCTTTCGAGCATAATTTACAGAAATATCTTGGTTTTGTTGTTGTTTGGTAAGTTAAGAAATGCTGCATTAAAGTACTCTCAAAGAACTAAGCATCACTTTGATGAATTCTGTTTTGTCTATTTCAATATCATACTCATAAGGGAATGTTATAAATATTCTAATTAGAAAATCTTTAATATCTATTGCTGTAAGAGACTCAGAAGTGGTTATTAATTCATGATGTGACTCAAGCTATCTGTGACGTTATGGGAATATGAAGATTTATGAGAATCACTGACTCCAGATCTGTTATGCAATATAGAGCATAGTGAACAAAAAGACTTTCTGCAGTCACACCAGACAATCAGTCAAGAGATGGGGATTTAATCACTATTTTGAGTAGAGCACAGTAAAAGCTACAGTGGGAGAGAATAAGGATCAGAGTCTACCTCATAAAAATTCACAAACTAGCATAACAGAGGAATGTGCTTTTGTGTTTAAATATGACCCACCACGTTTCTCTAAGTGATGTGTTAAAATCAAGGGTTTGATAGGCAAGCTTCTCCTTTCTGGATTGCTGAGAGTCCAAAGGGGTTAGTGTGACTCTCAAAGTGTTCCAGCCAAATGAATTTACCTGATGAAAAAAAATATAGTATTTACTTATTTATAGAGAAGAAAACAATTTAGCCCTGATAAAGATTGTTTTTCTCCAAGGACTGAAACTTTCCTCTTTACTTCTTAATTCAGTATAAGCGGGATAATGTTAATTAGTTCATTTCCTTTTTCTATAAATATTTTCCTTTTTAAAAGTGCAATGTTTGATCTACCATAGCATTGGAGTGCAAGATTGAAATTACACACACACACACACACACACACACACACACACATTAAACAAAAGTAAACATGAATGCTAGATCCTTGATGGACAACCACATCCAGTTAGGTGTGCAGACCGACACCACAGTTTTCTAGTCTGTTCTGTTTAATCATTGCTAATACCACTGCTTAAAAACTCATGCCTTCCAGGTTAAGAGAGAGAGAGAGAGAGTAAAGAAGAAAGAAAGGAAGAAAGAAAGATTTTATTCTGAATCCTTGAAGGAGTGTTGGTTCACTCACAATTATTACTCATTCAAAATGCTAAATGACACTGACATAACTTGTGACAAATAACATGAGCTATTGAGTAATACTGGCAGACCTCTGTACGTGAGTTCACACCAGCACCTTTACTATGGTGAGAACCATTTTTAGTTTTTTGTTGTTAGGAATTAAGAGGCTTAAAGGACTTATGCATGTTAATAAAACTCAAGATTACAATGAATGTTACCATGAGAAATAAAACTTCCATACATTTGGTTAACCATTTGTCTCCCAACCATGCTAAGTTTGTAATTACACCTTCGTAGGATGTCAAATAACCATTAATTTCTTGGTGACATTGAATGTTCCTAAAAGCCAGTTTGTGATAGTTACACTAAAGTCCTGTAGCAAAACCTGTTTATCAAAACTTTCTCTCAGGAATCTGGAGGTCCACTAATGGACATTCACTCTCAGTCTCCATTTATATTTGCTCTGTGTGACTATCCCCTTTAGCTATTTATAATATTACCTCCAACTGATGAACCATAAAAGAGCTTGTTTAGGGAGGACTTATAGCATTATGGTTGTGAACACAATCACCACCTACCCATCGTGTGACCTTGAGTTGGTTGTCTATTCCTAGTGTAGTTCTTGAGTGGGTTAAAAGGTAGAGTCCATGCAAATATATTATTTACAAGAGCATCTGGCACATAATAAGTGCTTTTGTTAGGTGACAGTTTTCTTATGTTGTATTTTGATTCTCTTATGGTCTTAATAAACACTTCCTAAGTGGATTAGATTGTAGGTTCTAATGGAAACTCTTGTGGTGGTGAGAATGAGTGGATTCCAAGTGGTTCTTCCTTATGTAGAACACATTCTAGGGGACAAGGAAGTGCAACTACCAGTATAATAGCTCAGAGAGGGCCATTTCCTAAAAACGCATTCCCATCGTCTTTGACTTGTACGTCAACACTTCCCAGATCTCAGCACGCATATGTAGAAAGTTTCTAAATTGTGTTTTCTCTCTGTGGTAAACACCAGGAATGGGTGATGGTGGTGGTGGTGGTGACGGTGGTGGTCACTTATCCTCAGGGTGGCATATCCAGAAGCACAGAGTGTTCATTCATTCTTTATTTGTGACATCAATTTGGATCATTATTTGAAGGTTCACTTTCTCCACTGGACAGTTATCATTTCTTCATTGGGGATTCTTGTATTTGCCAATACTGGACAAAATATCCTTCACTTACTGTATCATTATGTGGTCATGGCAGGCAGCAAATGTGCAAGAGCAAGAAAGACCCACAGTGCAAACTACCTTCCAGGCTCTGCTTATTCATGTTTGCTGTTTCTCATTGATTAAAGTGAGCTCAATCCTGGTGCAGTTACTTTGGGAAGGCACCATAAAGATGCAAGACAGATGGAAGGGGTACAGGTTAAAGAACTGGGGCCACTGATGCAATCAATTTGCTACATGAACCGATAAATCAAGTCGTAACTTATGTAGGTGCTAAGGGAAATCTTGGCATGAAAATGGACCAGTGTATTCACACTCTGCAACTTTTACTTATATCACAATACAACATAAAAACACTATTTAGGGATGGGTGCAGTGTTTTATGCCAACTCCTTTTGGGTTGTGGAATCCAACTTAAAACATTGTTTATGAAGTTTTTAAAGCACTAGAGGCTAAATTTCTGGTGTGATATTGACTACAATGATGGAACAGATACAAATTACACTTTTCAGAAAAAGCTTGTACTCAGAAATGTCCACTGAATAGTTGTCTATAGGGGGTTCTGTACAAAACAACAATAAACATAAAATAGATTGTAATAGATCAATTTCTGTAAAACATGATTTTTACCAGTTCTACACTGCACCTTTTAGTAGCTGTGACATTTTGGTGTCTCATGGTAAATTATAAAGTGGCAAAATATATATAATAACAGCTTTAAAAATATTATTATCCTTCTGTAAAGTGCTACATCTGAGACAGCTAATTTCATCAAAACTCAGTTATGTGTTTTAGGTTATAAGCTACTATTATAAGAATTGAAACATAATGTGTATCTTTTAAACCAGCGGCATTAAGTTGATTTATCTGATAGAAAACAGAAATGAATAAATAACAAATAGAAAGTAAATATTATTATATAAAAATGTGAATGGCATAACTAAATATTAGTATAAAAATAAACCTATTTCTTAGCAACTTAAACTCACCAGTTTATACACAGAGATGCTTAGATTAATTTAAAAAGTATGATGACCAACAATTATAAGACACACAAAAGAGCAAAAAGACATGCATGTTGAAAGAAGAAAATAACTGGTATACCTTATTTTATTGTGTTTCATTTCATTACGCTTCATGTAGCTTCTCCCGCCCCCCGGCCCCCCAAATTGAATGGTAAGACCCTCTACTGGCAAGATTACAACTGGGTGACTGCTCAGATGATGGTTACATTTTTAATAATAAAATATCATTTATATATATATATATATATATATATACACACATATATATGTATATATGTATATATATACATACATGTATATATATGCATATATATATAAGACATAATGCTATTGCACACTTAATAGACTACAGTATAGTGTAAACATAACTTTTAAATTCACTGGGAAACCAGAAAATTGTGTGAGTTGCTTTATTGTGATATTCACTTTATTAAAGTGGTTAGGAACTGAACCCTCAATATCGCCAAGGTATCCTGTATTGGTAATGTTGATCATAAACAAATAAACAGCCAGGTATTTCTCCAGCAAAATGAGTTTATTCAGGAAAACAAAGAATTGTGATTTGGAACATCTGATCTAATGGTAAACAACATGCAAGTCCAGAGAAACAAGGGAGAGGAATGCTCCTTTATGGACTTGAGACGGGCTATTGAAAACACAGAGTCAATTGGAGGAAAGTGAAAGATTGAACTATAGTGACATTTCATTGGCTGAGTTGTGGCAGGCTTCCATTGGCTGAGCTGTTACTGGGCAAGGAAGAATCTTTTCTTCCTCCTGCTGAGGTAGTGAAGTAGTATCACCTCCTGTCAGAGATTTGAGGTTCATCTTTTCCTGTTGGGATCAGTAGTTGAGTGTCATGTGCACGATAGTTCTCTCTTCTTCCCAATGACTCCATTTTAGATGAGGTTTCTGTTTATTAATATTCAGTGCCAAGACATTTTGATGAGCCACGCAAGGATGGACTTTAAATGGCCAGAGTATGAGGAGATTTGTACCCTAAATTAATGTTCCCTAAAATGGGCCAAATGAAGACTCTTTAATTGTCAGGTTGACTAGATGCCATGTTGTGTGATGCCTGTTAAGGTTCCTTCCCCAGTGCTTACTCATGGGCTCATGGTGAAAGAGAGAGAAATTATGTATAAATTTAACTCATGGACTTTCCCTCACCAAAGTTGAGGTAGCTACCATATTACTGGTCCCCAGTCTGCAAAGAGCAGAGACAAAAGCTGAGACGCAGACTCAGTGCCACACTTAATGGTGACCATTCAGCCACCTGAGAGCAAGTTGCCTATACTAGATGAAGGGGAAAACAGTTGTCCTTCAGGAAGGGGAGAAAGTGTTTTGTCACTTCAAGAGTCCTTATTCTAGACATGAGATTACTTACTGTGCTCATTATGAATTGACCAGCATGTACATCCATGGAAGAATCGAAAGCCTTGTTTATTATCACAGTATGTCACACAATAGATCTTCTCACCAAAGAGCATATTTTATGAGGAAACAAATGAGACAATTGGCTCACATTTATGGGACGCACGTGATCTTATCCTGTCCCTATTAGCCGAAGCATCTGAGATAATGGAATGATGAACAGGTTTATGGAATATTCAGTTTTGCAAGGTCGTGGTGCTGTCCTAGGAGACAAAGCATTCTCTTAATGAACAACTTATTATTTCTCTCAAGGTCAGAGCTCATGGATCCAGAAACCAAAGGTTAGATGTAGGAGTGGCATATCTCCCTATTATATCTTGGCCAGCTCATAAAATGTTTGTTTTTTGTCCTGTGAATTTGGGCTCATTTCCAATTAAAAAATGTTTTCACTGGGGGAATATACAATTGTTACATTGAGTGGAGATTGAAACTGCCACCTACCATTTTGACTTGTTACGTTACTGACCCGTTAGATACAAAAGGTGATGACTGTGTTGGCAGGAACGACTACCTCTGATTATCAAGGGGACACTGGGTTGTCACCATGCAATGGGCACTGTGAAAAGAATGAGGTTCTCTTTTAGGGTTCCTCCTAATATTTACACGTCCAGCATTAAAATTTAATGGACACCACAGTAATCCAATAGCTGGACAACTGTGGGCCCAGAACCTTCCAGAATAAAACCCTGGTCACTCCACAAATTAAAGATCAATTGAGGTACATGGATTGGGTAGTGGAGGAGTGAAGTTATAAATACCAATTATCTTCTTTTGACCAGTGGCAGAAACAGGACTGTGGTAACTACTCACATATCCTTCCTTGGTTTGATAAAAATATACTTTCCTTTATTTTTTAATACATTTCTGAGCATCTACTGTGTGACTGGCAATGCTCAAAGCACTAGACATACAGCTTAGGGCAGAATAAAGGCTCCTCTCCTGACCATTTTAGTGGGGCTGACAAACAATAACTGAGCAGAAAATGGGCCCAAAATCTACTCAGGTAGTTTGCAATGTGTACCAGGAAAAGCCATTTTTTACTGCTTTGTGTTTCTCTAAATAATTTTTCCTTACGTTGTTTTATTAATTATAAAACTGAGTTTTTAAGGAGTTTGATTCACCAGGTAGCATGTGTATATGGGTATCTGCATGCACACACACACACACACACACACACACACACACACACACACACTTTAAAGATTTGTCTTAAAAAGTAAATTATTTTAATCATTTGCTGCTTTATTGCAAACATTTTTGGAAGACAGTCCCATCAACCAGACAATCAGGAAGCCATCAGTCTGCAGTAATAAGGAAACTCATTATATAATTCATTTTATTTTATGTTTATACACATCCATCTTCTCTGAAGATCCATTAAGATTTAATCCAAAATTTTATCCTCAAAGGAAGCAAGAAGAACTTCAGAGCACAGAAAATAACAAGGTTAACATTAAGGAAATATATCATCTCTAAAATATGGAGCTTTGTTGATTTGGCATTTTTGATCTCCTTTTTAACCGTTAGTACTGAAATGAGCTCTGAGGGCTAAATGCATGCTGCAATAAACCACTGTATTTGTAAACTCCAATGAATCTCATTGAACTTTCACAATTTAACTTACAAATTAAACTCTTTTCCATCCCTCTTCCCTAAGTAGATCTCTGTCCATTGATCTCTTACTGTATTTAATTTATACTTCTAAAAACCAGACCAAAAAAATGAATCTATTTGCGAAAGGAAGGAAGGCAGGAAGGCTGATGTGTCACTATTAGTCATATGATTGATTTTTTGGTAGTTATGTTAAAAGGCAAAATCTATATGGTAAAACATAACAATATTCCAATTTATATTCTTTTTACATTATGGTATTTTAGATATCTTCCTATAATCAAGTTCATCTTACAAAGATGTAAGCAAAGGTAGCAGGTGAAATTTTGATGGTAAATTGCCCAAATGATGAATGCTGCCATCAAAACTTTATGTAAAAGTCAACCCAGGGCTCTGCTGCAGGGTGCTGAGTCCTTCCATTCCCAATGTGTGTGTGTGTGGGGGGGGAAGTCCCTTTCTCATGAGAAAAGCTCAAGCATAAAGGGTAAACACAATGACATCTAGTAAATAAACGCATCTATTAAATATACTAAAACAAAATAGTGGACTCTGCCTTTCAAGAGATGATATTAGGAGAAAAATGTAAGAAAGTTCCAAAAGAAAAATCACTGACTTTGCTCCCGTAGACTGCCTTGGCAGCCATGCCACAGGCATTGCTTCAAGCAGCACCATTGCTACAAAGTGCAGATGTTTAATCGATCCCCTCTGGCACGATATTCTGTAGCCTTCAAAGTTCCCTTGTCTATGAAAACAAAATCCTGGGCATTTTCTACTTTCTATAAAAATGACCAGTTCAAAGTGAAAATTGATTTTCCACTGACTTTTCAGAAGCACCAGTTGGTGGGCACCTCTCTGGTTTGCTCCCTTCAGTTTGCGTCCCAGGTTTTGCCCAAAGCAGTTGCTGGAATTGTTCCATGAAGGGAGCCAAATATGAGTAAATTTGAGGAGTTTTTAGGGATGGCAAGCTTAGACCAACAAATTCATAGTTCTGCAAAATATTTGAAATAATCTTTGTTGCATATAATATAAAAAGTGTAAGAATTTGTCATAATAAATACCAGTGACTCAAGGGTAGGTATGATAACGATAAGGCATGAACAGATCACCTGTTTCACTGTTGGAAGGACATAGCCTTTGATATGACCCAATCCCCTTTCTTTTTGACACCAGCTCGTAAGTGACTTTATTATGATGGAGCATTCCCAGATCTAGTCAGGGACCATCTCTTGTGCGTTTCATTAGCAGGGGCCAGTTCCTAAGGACTTGAGCTCTTGTGAGGACACTGAAGCAACTGCATTTCTGGAAGAATATTCTGAAAACCATACTTGGAGTTTTGTAGACACCACCAGTCACCGTAGCCATGGACAGCTTTGCCCGAGCAGCAACAAGTCCCCAATAGCAGTCCTCTCTCTCTTTGCAAGTACAATAGTATTATTATTTCTTCCCTCACTTTATAATATGTCTGGACTCTCAAATCTGATAAAATACTATTATTCTCTGTTGCTTTCAACAAAGATGTAACATGAAAAAAGATAAATATAGTAAGGGATTTTTGACTTTGAGATATAAATATGGTTGGTACATATCAATGTCAATACTTCATTTGAACAAGTAAAGAAACACAAAAAAAACTTCTAAAGCCACTAAAACTGTTTGCAAAATTTTTACATTTTTCTTCAATTAATGTGAAATTCTCTGTGCAACATAGTGCATAGAATTTAAGAGTACAGCTCAATGAGTTTTATGTGCACTCTTGCAAAGACTTACCAATAAAGATATAAAGTCCTTTAGTTCACTCCAGAAAGTTCTCTTATGCCCACTTTTCAATCAATTCCCCTACTCTACGCTCAGAAGTCATTATTACTGTACGAAAGGAAAAATCTTTTCCTCTGTCCTTCTCAGTTGGTCTAAGAATGAAATTGACATGAGACAAATTAACAAGAAAAAACAAATTTAATTTTATTTTCCAATCCTCTTGCAGTGCTCCGTAGGTTTGGAGCCTAAGAAGTGACCAAAGCAGGCTGTTTACATACTTTTTAAAACAAAGAAACAATAATTTGTGAAGATTTGACAAAACAAAGGGGTTTGAGCTTAGGGTAGCAATTTAATGAAGAAGTATTTATACTGCTTTCTCAGTCTTGAATTCCCTGTCTCTGGCGACAAGGGTGCCTTCTGTTCTGGTACAGGGCGGACACCTTCTATGGGAGGTTTATTTCCTACTTTTGAGGGAACAAAGGTGGCTCAGAGTGATGTTCTTCTTGCACCAGTTCAAGTAACTTTAATTCAAAATAAGGAATATTCTGGGGTAGTCTTCCCTAAGTCCCATCATTGTTTCATCTAATTTCTAGTGTTAGCTCTGTATGTTCTGATTGTGTCATAAGTCTCCTCAAGTGGGTATTTTAATGCACAATGTATTTTATTTGAGCTAGTTTGTATATGTATATATATAGATGTATTGCTAGTTATCCGTTTAAAATAGCCCACATTAAACAATGCTCACTTGTGCTTTCTTTCATGCAATCGCTGCAGAAGTGCCATTTTTAATTTTTTTTAAGTGAGTTTTTCCAGGACCCATCAGCTCCAAGTTAAGTAGTTGTTTCAATCTAGTTGTGGAGGGCACGGCTCACAGTGGCCCATGTGGGGATCCAACTGGCAACCTTGTTGTTAAGAGCATTGCGCTCTAACCAACTCAGCTAATTGGCCACCCTCAGAAGTGCCATTTTTGAGGAAGTTATCATCATAAGCAGTTCACAAAAGAGGTGTATATGGATTTGTTTGATATACAGAAATATTTAAGTATACAAATGATTACTATGCACACATTTGCAGTAACAATATAAGCCACCTACTGACCAAGAAGAAAGATTAAACAAATAACTGATAACTTCATTGGCAAAGTTTTCATGAGAATATGATGGAAAATATTACCAGGTATGTGGAACTCCCTGAAATAATAATTATAAATACATGAGTATTTTTATTCTATGGTAAACCAGCTAGTATAGATACATAATAAATATGATTTTAACTTATAAATCTGGTACCTGGATATTTTAGAGTAAGGTCAGTTTTTGTTTGTTGTTTACCTCTTTATTTTTGTTTGAGTTTTAATTTTAACTTAAGCAGTTATTTACAGATTCACCTCCATTACCTTGGGTTTACATTTTTAGTTCCTCCAATTGTTTTTAATACTGGCATATCTACTGAACATCTTCATTTTCTGCAGCTAGGGAATGTCCATATTATAAATAAATATTTCTCTCACAACAAATCGAATACATTCTACTTGGGACTCAACATAATTTTTCGCTACTGCTTGGAAAATGTTTTGCTTTATATTTTGTCTTTAATGCAAACTAATATTGCATTTCTACTAACACATCTCAACAAAATATAAAAATATAAGACACAGCCTCAGTAAAACTACCTCCCTACTTGTAGTTTATATTTATCATTCAAATGTATGATTGCCCAGATCATAGTTTGATGAGAGCATTATCATAAATGATGTTTCCACACCCTGATAATTTGATTTTTCAGTAACTACAAAAGAAGAATATAGTATTTAATTGTTCTACATTTACTGAGACATAATTGACATATCACAGTTTAATTTTAAATATGCAGATTGAAATGTGAAGTTGTAATTCCTTACCAAAGTGTGTCTGTGTGTGTTTGTGCACAGGAAAGCACACAGTGTGTGGAGGAAGGCAGTTAACCAATGAGAGAATGGAGCTGGCATGTGTTCCTTATGTCAAAAAGAAAACAAGTTTTCCCTCTGAACTGAACCAGTATCAGCCAGAAAGCAAACTGGAGCCTGCAGGGTTGGAAATTTACTTTGAAAGAATTTGTTTCTAATACCTTGTCATCAAAATTGCTTTGAAGCTATTAAACAGAAAAGTATTATGTAATCTTCATGTCTATCAGAAATCAAAACAATAAATTTCAGATAATTTAATGAACCTAAAATGAAATGACAAAAGGAACCCAAATATGAGGACGAACACATTCAACCATCAGAAAGTAATATTGAGTTAATTGAATAATTCTAAAGAGTCTGAACAGCAAATTTTAAATAGCAAATCATTTAATGGCACTGCAGGAGGATTGGAAAATAAAAAGAAATTGAGAAGAGGGTTATTTTGTTATTTACAAAACTAGAAAGTTAACTTCTGGGAAAGAGTATCCACAAGAATGTAGTAATAGAAACATTTGCTTCAATGACTGAACAGCAAAATCTCAACAGGTAACTAAGGGTGGGTTTATTCTGGTCACTAAGGTCACTCTCTGGTTAATCTCCAACAAATATGCTGATTTCCATTTTTAAAAATTGATTTCTATTTGTAGTTGACAAACATGATTGTATTAGTTTCAGGTAGGCAACACAGTGATTCAACATTTACATACCTTACAAAGTGATCGCCATAATAAATCTAGTAACCATCAGTCACGGTACAGTTATTACAATGTTACTTACTGTACCCCCTGTACTATGCCCTACATCCCCCTAACTGCTAACTGGGAGTTCATACTTCTTAATCCCCTTCCCTTTTCTCTCTTCACTAAACATTTGTGAAATAACCTATCTTGTTTTCCCTATGATTTTTGTCTACCATCAAACTTTTTCAATTTTCATATTACCTGTCAAATTTTGTATACTTATGGAAATATGCTACCTTTTATGTTGATGTATTTTTTTTTATTTGTTTCAGCAGTTCCTTCGCTATGTAAATATTTAATGAGGCTCAACTGTGTACAGAACATAGCTATTTCTATATTACATTTATTTTTTCTAAGTTTAAGTAACAAAATGTTTCCTTCTATACCCCAGAAATTCTATTCCTTATTGCCTTTTTTGGTGAAAAAAATTAAAGTTTCTCATTTGCACATTTGGTGATAGATTAAATTCCATTCTAAGTAAAGCTCTGTGAGTGCTTTCAATCCAACACCATGGATTTGCACACCTAACCAGGAAATATATCTTGGATGATGCCAGAAGGATTAGCAAGCACCGAGGACACGCTGCCCCATCCATCCAAGAGCTGGTTACCTGGGACTCGACTGCTTCTGTTTGCCGGACTCTAAACCCCCTTCTTCCCAAAAGACTGGGGCAATTCTGATTATCTTCACTGCTGACACACTGTTTGGCACATCAATAATTTGTTCTATTTATCAACCTGAATCTTTGTTCTTCATCATTCACGTCCCGTATTTAATTATCAACTACTTATTTGAAAAAAAAAAGGTAAGATACCAAATTCTCCATAGACTTTTTTATGTAATAGCCTATGAAAATGATTTCAAGCCAGTATCCAATCTCATGGACCACTGAAATGCAATATGCTATTGGCAATGCCAATATAAACATCAAAATATGCTTGCCTGACTTTTCTCTAGAGTCTTTGTAAATACCCACATGTTCACACTAACAAACTATATTAATATACCCATTAATCTCAGCCAATCAGGTAATTGAAATGTAATTTAAGTGAGTATACGCCTTCATTACGAGCTGACACTTGAAGACGAATAATGCTACTTCCGTGTTGTCTTCTTCCCATCCTGCTTTAGTCCATGAGTGGTTGATCTCTATCCTGAGCACAAAAATCTTTATTTGAGGTCAAAACATGTTTCCCCAGATGCCTAAGTGACCCTTTGGTTCTCTTGACCATGAGATTGACTTTCGCACTTGTCCTCAGCGTCTCAGCGTCGTTCTTGGTGTCCCATGCACATTAACCGGATCCCAGATCTTCCAATGGGCTTTCTCAAAATCACCTCTCCTCAAGAAAGCATGATTACTCTAATTGCCATTTCATCTTCTATTTTATGCTCTTTGTTTGTTCTGAGTAAATTTATTCTCCTTACAGTGTCCTTTTGGTAGTATTTTCTGTGATCCAAAGCTATCACTGTGTATGCGCGTGTGTGTGTGTGTGGCTGGTTCACTCTTCAATTAAATATATCAAAGTAATTCCTCTAAGTGTTTTAAACATCCTTTTAAGTGGATTACCTAAAACCAGTTATCATTTTATTGAGCTAATTTTATTTAATAATTAGATTTTCTAACCTCAGTGCTACCAAACTAAAGGAAGGTTTCTAGGTTTATTCATTTTCCATCATAATTGTATAATGGAATCATACTTTATCATACAATAAAATGTTACAAAGATAGAGAACTATATATCTGTTCCTATAGCTACTCAAGTTTATCCTCTCATCTACCCATCTATCCATCTGTCCATTAATCAAAGCAATGATGAAGTTATCAATATATCCATCCATTTTATTGAGATCAGATGATAAATATTTGACTGTATTGGTTGCATATTCCTGTATAACTTTTCACCTCAAAACTTTAAAATTCCACACACATTGTCCCAGTTGCTGTGCATCGGGAATTTAGACACTATTTACGCAGGGGCTTTACTCCACCATCTCTCACAGGTGTGGCTGGCCCAGTTTCACAATCTTACCTGAAGGCTACAGGGAAGGGTCCACGTCCAAGCTTACTCACGTGATCTTGTCAGGATTTAATTATTGTTAAGTCATGGAACTGAGCGCCTCCACCCCCTTCATTGAAGCTGTTTCATACATTTTAATGCTGTTAGATTCCCCTGTCACTTCTACACACCTTCCTGAGGGTCTACAACTTCTTCATCATTTTTTTTTTTTACTTGCGTACATTAGAGTGAACTATTTGTGCTGCAAAATTTTATAGGTTTTCACAAATGTATGATGTCATGTCCACCGTGACAGCATCACACGGTATATATATCGTTTTACTGCCCTAAAAACTCCCGGTCCTTCACCATCTCATCTCTCTGCTTTCCTCAAATCTCCAGCTCCACTAATCATTTCGCTACCTCCACAGATTTGCCATTCACAAATTTCACGACTGAGAAATCACACCCTGTATAGACCTTTCAAGCTCGCATCTTTCATTAGCACTGCGAATTAAAAGTTTCTCCATGTCGTTTTGTAGCTTGATAATTTCTTCTGAAAAATACTACACTGCATTGATGTACCACAGTTTGTAGATCCACTTACTTAGTGAAGAATATCTTGGTGCTTTAAGGTTTTGCCAATTAATAAATTAAGCTGCTATAAACATTTGCATGCAGGTTTTTGCATTTCAAAATTAATTGAGTTTTTACCCAGGAGTGCAATAGATGGATTTTACAGCAAGATCAGGTTTATCTTTGTAAGAAACTTGCAAACTGTCCTACAAAGTGGCTTTATCATCAGTTTGCATTCCCACCAGCAGTGAGAGATCCTGCTGTTTTGTTTCCTCATCAGTTTTTGGATTTTAGAAATTCTCATAGGTGGGCAATGGTATCTGACTGGGGTTTCAATCTGAATTTCCCTGATGCCAAATGGTGTTTGATATCATTTCATGTGCTCATTTGCAAATCTGTCTTCTTTGGTAAGGTGTCTGTGCAGATTTGGGGCCATTTTAAATTTGGAATGTTTGTTTTCCTAGTGTTGACTTTTAACTGTGAGCCAGTAAGGCTCTTCCCCATCTATGTTAAATATCTTTGAAAGGTTACTTTTGCAGTTTGGGGAATGATTAAAACCAAAAATTAAAATGTATTAACATAGAGTCACACTCTTCTGTAACTATATTTTACGAAGTGGTATTCAGTCATTTTTGTATTGTTAAAAAAGAAAATGAAATTTTAAATGCATTAAAATCATACTTCATCTTTGTTTTATGTTTTACAATGTACATAATATTATTGCTGTTTATAAATATAATTAACAATAGCTACCTATGTAGTAAGTACCTAAATGCATAAATACATGAAGAGGTTCTTATGCTCAATCTATTGTACTGATGGGAGATACAATCAGAACAGCTTAGAATCTACTATGAATGTATAATTTAACTTGTTTCCTTGCTTTATATCTAAAATTTTCCTTCTCCAATACTTTAAACCTATTTGTTATTCTTACAGACATTTTATTCTTCTGGGTGACCCAATGTTCCCACCACCAAGTTTAAATTCTGTGACTAAATTTTGTACGGTTTCCATAATGAACCTATGAAAATAGAGTTAGATCAGATGTACTTTCAAGAAGAGAAACTGGATTTAGACTGTTTTTGGAAACTGTCAGGTGCAGAGGCATTTCTCATTTAGATGGTAAACAAAGGGTTTACTGATGGAGACATCTCTCTCGAGGTACCATGGGGAAAGAAGATACCATCTTACTTAGCAGCTTCAGAATTTTTATTTTGTAAAACAAGATGTGTGTGACACCTACTCCCAACTAATAGTTATATTGTTCCTTTATCCCACACCATGTCCCTGTGATTTTTCTGTTTGAGTGAAGACTTCACATATTGAATTCTTGCTGATAGAAAGGGAAATTGTACCAGTGGGTAATCTTTTCATCACTTTGGTCAAACAATGGTGCTTAGCTGCTAAATTGCCAAAGAAATTTCAAACTCCTTCTAAGCTTATGTTGTAAGCAACTACCAGAGAAACAACTGGGTGAGGGAAGAAAGGAAATGAGATTCTTCTTTAATTATAAATACTTCATTTTTTCTATTTAGCCATTTTATCATTTTTATTTTTGAACATTTACTGGAGAATATTTTACAATACATTGCTTTGATTTGAAGAATACATTTGGAAGAGCTTTGAAAGATGAATTCACTTGTGGGGAAAAAAACACAATAAAATACAGACCATTTCCATCACCCCCAATGTTTTCTCCTGCTTCTTAACGACCGGTCCCTCCTACAACTGCCAATCCCAGGCAGCCACAATCTGCTTTTCAGCAGTAAAAATTAATGTCCTTTTGCTAGAATGCTATAGATATAAAATCATATAGTATTGTAACCCTTTTTGTCTAATTTATTTAAGTTGGCCAAATCATTTTAAGGTTTATTCATGTTGTTATGTTTATTCATTTATCAGTAGTTCTTGCTATTTATTAATAAAATTTATTTTTTTGTTTTTATTACTGAAGGGTATTTCATTGTATGGATTCATTGCCTTTTGTTGATTCATGCATTTGTTGATAAATATTTAAGTTGTTACAGGTTTGGGACACTATAAATAAAGCTGCCACAAACATTTATGTGCCAGTCTTGGTGTGAATGTGTTTTCTTGGGTGAAGAACTGGCACTGGAATGGATAGGCCATATAATGGTTATAATTTAACTTTTAAAGATACTGGAGAACAGTTTTACCTTCCACCAGTAATATCCTGTTTCCCCGAAAATAAGACCTAGTGGGACAATCAGCTCTAAAGCGTCTTTTGGAGCAAAAATTAATATAAAACCTGATTTATATTATATTATATTATATTATATTATATTATATTATATTATATTATATTATACTATACTATACTATACTATACTATACTATACTATACTATACTATACTATATTATTAATTAAAGACCCGGTCTTATAGTAAAATAAGACCGGGTCTTATATTAATTTTTGCTCCAAAAGATGCAGTTGAGCTGATTGTCTGGCTAGGTCTTATTTTCGGGGAAATGCAGTATATGTGTGGTCCAGGAACTACACATCCTCACACATTCCTAATATCTTCAGGCTTTCTAATTTTACTCATTCCAGTTAGTGCACAGTGATAGCTCACTGCGGTTTTTATGTGTAATTCCTCACGTGGCTAGGAATTGCAGGCGGCCTTTAGTCAAGAGCCAGCAAGAAAACGTGGCTCTTAGTTGTACACCGCAAGAAAGTGAATTCTGCCAACAGCTACTTGACTTTGGAAGTGGATCTTTCCCTAGTCAAGTCTCAGATAAAATTACACCCCTGGCTAGGACTTCATGGCAATAAGTAACTCACAGGTGAATGATCTGTTTGAGAGTTTGGTCCATTCTAAAGGGCTAAATTTTTTATTGTGGTAAAATATACACAACACAAAATTTATGATTTTAGACACCTTTACATGTACAATGCAGTGACATTTGGTATATTCACAATGTTGTAAAACCCTTACCACTACTTATTTCCAGAACTTTATCACTATTCCAAACAGAAACTCTGCCCATTAAACATTGCCTCCACAATGCCCTCCCCCCCAGTCCTCCTGTAACCACTGTTCATTGTTTTATGCAAGCCAGTGTGTGGGAACTTGATAACAACAAGGAATCTAATATTCCAAAATTAGATTATTAGATATCTAATATTCCAATATTAGTAGTTTTATTTTTCAATGGGATTAATAGTGGTCCATTTTATTTTCAGCTTTCAAATATTCTCTACTGATCATACATTATAGTTATAATAAAAATAAAATAAATCATTTTAAAAGAAAGACGAGAGAATGAAAACTGTTAAGAATGGGCTTTTATGCTAGAATGGGCTTTTCTCTCCCTCTCCTTTTTTTATTCTTTGGTGTTTATTTCTGTATTTCTATGACTCTGATCCTTCTGTTATTAGATTTCCAATAAAGTATTTGTGATGTGAACTTCTCCACCTCCCCTGCCTATCGCCTCTCTCACCTTGGTACCCAGTGAGACATCAGAGCACTTAGTGCCTAAGCGCTCCTCAGGACGGTGGGTCTGGTTGGAGAGGCAAAGATGCAACACCCAAGAGGTGTCAGTCACTGTGGTTTGGGTCATGCCTGACCCTGGCATCCTGTGGCAGGAATAGCAGCAGCAACCTTGTTTAATCAGTAATTCTTGCTGTTTTTTGACCTTTTGGGGTTATCTTGGTGTCTGCTCATCTACCAAATCCAGTACTCCAGAGCCTGTGGATTCTGTGAGTGTGGCAGAGTCACCTCCCCAAATCCAGGGTTGTGTGCCCTAGTGCTAGAAAGCCAAAACACGGAGACCCGGTGCTTGGAGAAAGAGAAAGGTTTATTCAATTTGGCCGAAGTGAGAGAAAGGGGCGCAAGGTCTCTCAAATCCATCTCTCCCAAAAAGCAGAAGTAGGGAGTTTTGATGCAGCTAGGGAGTAGAAGAGGGGAAAATCCAGGGAACTGAGAGGGAGGTCTGCCTTCCTTTAGTCACAGGTATGTTTTCGTATCAGACCTTTGGGCACCAGCAGCTGGTTGCAGCTACCTTGAAGATATTCTTTCATTCTGCAAAACAAACATGAGTTCTCCTTGTGTTTGGCGTTTTCTCTTCCTGCTTGACAGAGCAATAGGGCATCAGCGACACAAAATTATATTGTGAGAACAAGGGGTGCTGGGTGGAAGAACCAAGATTCTGCAAAATATCTCATAACTGTGTGTCAGTGATGTCACTTTAAAGCAAAAGTCAGAAACTAGACGTCTCGTGACTATTGCCATTGTTTAAGTTATCACTGTTTTGTGCTTAAGACGCTGTATTTTTCTATTATCTTAAGCAAAGTGTACTTGGAAACATTTCTTCTGGAACTTGATTTACAGGCAGTCCTGCAGAACAGGAATAACGTACTTTCTTAATCTTTGACTATAAGCTACATGTCAACCAAAGCGATTGAAACATTGAATTAAGCCTATATCCTAATTAAGAATTCATTTATTTAATTCCAGCTGCCAAAAACACTAGGGGCACTTAAATCAAAAGGAGCTCAGCTGAGAGAGCTCCCAATATCCCTTCAATTAATTCATTTTTCCTGCTAAAAAGTCAGAGTTGTTTTTTTATTGTTTGTAACTCTTACAGGGACACATGTATGAAAAGATTCCAGATTTCTCTGTAGTACTGCCACCAAAATATCTCCGGCTCTGAATTTCTATATGACATTTATGGAAGACAACTTTAATGTATACCAAAAAAAAAAAAGGTTTAAACGGAATCATTATTTTTAAACTAGAGGGTGACAAATTAATTCATTTCATTAAGTCATTCTGTTGATCTGATGATAACATTGTGTTGAGGAGGAGAGTTCACAATATCTTTGAAAAGCACTTTGAATACAGTTACTGGGAAACTTAGAGGGTATTCTCATAAGATTAAAAAAAGGTCAGAGGTGGAGAGCTACTGACAGCCAACTCCCTGGGCTAGAATGAAAACAGCAGAATTGAAACGGAAAAAATGAAAAATAATTGCAGCTATATCCGTAAACATATCCTCCAGCCCTGGTCTCCAGATACAGGGTATGGAAAATGGAGAAGCTTCATTAGAGATGTGGGTTAGTGGAGATGGTCCTGAAGCCTTTGGATGAGAGCTGAGGCACAGCATTTATCTTTACATGTGAAAAAATAACATTAGAACTCTGTGGAACAAATTACTTTATAAATATCCCTTCAGCTAAAGAACTGTCATATACCCAAAAGGCAGATTCAAAGAAATGGGAAAACATAAAATTCTATCCAGTAAATTTGAAGATCTAATCGGCTTTATTAAGTGATTCATGAATCAGGCTGCATCCCATCTAGCAGGGAGAAGGCACCTCGAGGGTTTGTACAAAATGGAAGGTTTTTATTGGCAGGAGGAGGGTGGGGCAAGAAGGTATAAGCAAAAGACAAGAAAACATTGTCCCAGGCCAGGTCACCTATTTTGGAGGAGGGGATGGCAGAAGCCTTAGGCAGACTGCCTCTTCCTCCTTTGGGGGATGGAGATGACACTTGAGACAGACTATCTCACTGGTTCCGACTAGAAGATTCCGGAGTGGTAAATTAAGATGACATTTTTGTGAGGGGTTGAAACTGTAATTAGATCAGGAATTGGACCCTTGGTTTTCTCTTTAACTGAAACAACAGAATTTTTTGGAGGAAATTATTCTCTGATAATTCATCATTTCTAATTGTTATGTATAGTTATGTTACATATAATCATGTGAACTACTGTCTTCAGTCACCTATTTCCTGTTTTCCACCTGATATACTGATTCTTGATTAAACTCCGTTCAGAACCACTGATGTTTGTACATACATTCTTCCCCGAAAATAAGACCTAGCTGGACCATCAGTTCTAATGCGTCTTTTGGAGTAAAAATAACGTAAGACCCTGTCTTATATATTATATAAGACCCAGTATTATATTATATTATATTATATTATATTATATTATATTATACTATACTATATTATATATTATTATATTATTATTAATTATATATTGTATAAGACTGGGTCTTATATAATGTAAGACTGGATCATATTAATTTTTGCTCCAAAAGACGCATTAGAGCTGATGGTCCAGCTAGGTCTTATTTTGGGGGAAACACGGTATCTCTGCTGTGCTTTGTACAGTTCCTGATTTCTGACCAAATGAAATCTAAATTTATGAGCTTGGCTTACATATTCTTGAACATTCTGGCTCAAACTACTTGTTTTTTCAGTTTCACATTCCACTTATTCTGTTACAACTACCCCTGAGATGTATAATTGGACAACGTGTCAATCTTCTGTGGAAGTTGACATAAGTGGAGCTATTTTAAAATAGAGCCGAGCAGTTATTCCAGAGGAACTGTCTTTGGACTAGGCTAAACGACAGCTGTTTTACACCGTGTGAAAAGTTAGCAGGACAGAGGACATTCTGATGACAAGGATGAGGGTTGTGGCCCTTCTATCTGAAGACAGAATCAGTAACCAACCAGGTGCTACCAAGAGTAGGTCAGGTTGGCAGTGCCTATAGGGGTTTTCCTTCTTTTCATGTAACTGCCTTCCTTTTCTTCTCCTAAAATCCCCTTGCTTTCACCCAATAATCAGGACACTATTTGACTTCCTGCCTGAATCTGTGCTTCATTAATTGAAATTCCTTGATCTCAGATCATTGCTTTGCCACTTGAACTATTTATTATTTTTTTTAAAGTTAACACTTCCTTTGCCTTGATCCTACTCTGTTGCAAGACCAACTAGAATTCCCTTAACTGAATTGATCCCTTCTCTCTCAAGTTCAAGGTTGTCTCGTCATATTTGAAGAACCACTCTACCTCACTGTCATATTTCTCAGCTCTACCTTCCTCCCTGGTCATAGGCCTTTTATCCATGCCTCACCTGGCTTCTGAGATGGACTACCGGTCCTCTCCTGGGTGGCAAAGGACCCTCTGCCACCTCTGAACCCCCATAATATTTCCCTGCACGTGCTTACTTCTGTGCTTTCCCTGACCTATTCATTTTTCTATAGAACAGGGACCATTCTACCTTCCTTTATGCAGGGTGGTGCCAGAGTATTCTCTACATGATATTAGCTCACTGAAATAACTTGAAAAACATATTTCTGAATTACTCTCTGCTACACTACTGTTTGTCTGATGGAATGTTAGTAGATTAAATTCAGTGGACTCCAGGCTTCTGATTGATTCCCTGAGCCTATGAAAATAGTTTGGAATAGGATCTTAATCACCCGATAACTCAAAGAATTGGTTGGCTGTTTATTTTTCTCTCCACAGAAGCTTTAAGCTGATGTTTTATCTTTTAAATAAAAATTAACTTAATTCAATGTTGCTTATATGTAATGATTGAATTGAATTTAGGCTAATATGCTATTCTCAGATTCCTTTCCATCAGATGACACAAATTTTGACGTGTGTGAGAGTACACATTAAAGAGATGAGTGCTCCGTGAATACTAAAGTCCCAGAAAATAGATATAACCAACAACTTATAATTTTGCAGCAACTCAGGTATTAATTAGAATCAATTAACTATCTGATTCACAGAACTGCTAGGAACCGATGTTAAGATAAATTTTATTGTGCAATAGAATAATTTAAGGACTGGGCTGATATTGACTTACAGAATGCTAAATACATAAAATTTATAACCAAACATTTAACTATTAGCAATTTTGTTATTTTTAAAGTAAAACGCTTTAGGCTATTTAAATATCTTATAATGCTTAATGGAAACCCTTATATACTTCTGCAATTGGATCTGTAGGATAAATTTCTAACACTGAAATTTCTGCATTAAAGACATATAACATTTTTCTTTTATTGATATTCACACACTTCCTCCAAATATGTTATACCAATTTATATTTATATTTGAGAGGTATGGGTTTAATCTCATTCTCTCCATAGCTATGTTTTATCAAGTCTATCAAAAAAAATTTGTTAGTCTTACATATAAATAGACTTCTTTTTCTCCCATTACATCCTGCTCATTTTATCATGCTTATTTTCCCAATCCAACTTAACTATCGTTTTGTCTACCTTATCTCATCCCAAATTCTATCCTTGGTATTTTAATTGGAATCACATAACACTTATGGACAGATATGTAGGGAATTAATCTCCTAACTAAGAATAAGTCATTTTCCATGTATTAACTCATCCCATTTCTTCCTCAGTAGAATTTTGATATCCTCGTATTACTCCTACGTACATTTTCATTACCCTGAGAAGAAACAGATAAGGTCTGTGATGGTGGACAATGTTAATCATGTCAGTATTAGTCAACACCTCAATATTTTCATTTATCTTACTCTTTCTAGACTGTTAGTCCCTTAAACAGTATTTGCTCAATGATATTCCAGGTAAATAATTTCTATTATGAGCTAAGCTTTAGTATCAGATCCTTATCTAGTTAGCTATGTGGATGAGCCAGGCCTGACTTTGCAAAAACATTTAGAATATTTTTACCCCCTGTCTTAGCACTTAAAATGAAGGGCACTGAACTAAATCCTTTTAATCCTGAAAGACTTTGAAAATGTAGGGGTACTTCCTAAGGTTTTTTTAATCTATTGCTAAATGAGCCACATGGGAAAAGAGAAAAAGTTTAATTCCCAACACAGAATTTCAAAAGAAAATGACTTTTGCCTAGAGAATTACATGTGTTATTTCTTTATTTATCTAACTAAAAGTCCTAAATACTATTTTGCTGGCTTACCTGTATTTTGGTTATATATCAGTTTTTTCCCTAAGGATGGCCTGGAGAAGGTGGGAGTGTCCCCAGGGAAATATGCAATCAAATCAGTTGTAACACATATTTTTAAAGTGGGAATTTATTGGGTATATTATGGACCACTTCGGATCATAAAGCATGTTTTGCATTTGCTTATCTGTTATTTATTTATTTATTTATGTTATTTATTATTTATTTTTGCAAGAAACACTAGATAAACTCAGAAAACTGCTCCCAGCTGAACCGCACAATGTAAGAATGCACAAAATGCACACAAACACTCTGTGAACATCTACTAGCTGCCTCAGTTTACCTCGGGTATGAGCCACACACACCCATCCTCATCCAATGTCACAACTTTCCATCTGATTTCAGACCCTTCTCTCCTCCACTTCATGATAACTCTACTCAGCAACCCATCCCGCAGCCACTTCCATAAGCAAATTTCAGGTCTCAAGGTAAAGTGCCTACCTATTGCAGGATTTATGTACTTAACTACATATAAAAGTATGCTAGTGTTTTTATCAGATTTCTTCTTTTTGTGTGCTGATGGACTTTCACGTTGTGTGAATCCCACCCACGTTTCCCTAACATGGTGGTTTTATTGCTCAGTTGTACATGGTGCAAATGTCCCCATACTGCAGAGCTGACTGTTTATCCTACTCATGGTGAAGCCCACATCCTCAGCTCTGGTATCATAAGTAAGGTAGCACATGGTCCCTGGGAACACAGTGCCTTGAACTCATTGGATGTTTGCTATAGCCTTATTTCAAAAATAAACATACATCGTCCTTTCCTGTTTCTATGCCTTTCTCTATTGAGACCCTTCCTAAAATGTAGTTAGTTGTCCATCTTTTCTGCCTCATCAATAGGACACAGCTTCTAGGACCCAAATTCCAAATCTGCCTTGAGCCTTTCAGACAACTCCAACAGATAATAGCATCTTCCTCTGCATTTGTAGTGAGTACTATTTATACCACCGAATGGTTATCATAATATTTTTCTTTCATTGTATCTTGCATCCTTTTTCCTCAGGTGTATTACATGTTCAGTATGACCTATGTCTCTCCCATGCCAAGCACAAAGCATTGAGAAAATATTTGTGGTTGTGGCAAAGTAAGAGACCTGCCTGATGATCATAAAAAGTGAGATTGACTAAGTATGGTGGGAGCCAGAGAGACTCTTTGGGGTGAAAAAACAAACTGCATCTTCTAATACATCTTAGCTGTAAAGACAAGGGAAATTTTAACATAGAGTGATTAAATACCAGACAATGCACCAACCATACTCCTAGCAAGCATTTTAATACTATTTCAGAAGTATTTCAATACTTTTGTAATACTTTCAAAAGTATTTCAAAAACATTGCAAACATTTCAAATGTGATGTCTACTACACATTACACCACAGGTTAATTAATGCCCATGGCCTCCTCTCCTGTTCCAGATAAGACCGAAGACTTGGTTTAGATGCTTGTGCCGGCAGCACACGGTAGCGAATGGCAGCCCAGCTCCAGGGAGAGCTGTTGTTCACAGTCTTAGCTATAGAGGGCGCAGCTCACTGGCCCATGTGGGAATCGAACCAGGCTTTAGGAACACAGTGCTCCAAACACCTGAGCCACTGGGCCAGCCAGAAAGGTGTTTTTAAAATAAGAAAAGAAAGTCTCTGCATCATGTGGCTAAACACACTGAAATTCTATTAGATTGGTGCAAAAGTAATTGCCGTTTAAAAGGTTAAAAATTGCAAAAAACCACAATTACTTTTGCACCAACCTATACATTGAATTTTGGGGAGAGGCTTCGGCTGGTAATAAAATGTAACTTTATCTTTTGTCGAGAGGAATTATTCTGCACATAGAAAATATATGCAATTACAGAATCTACGTACACATGCTCAAATTTCCTCAGGAGCATTAATTCAGATGTAATTTGTTTAGGACAAGACAAATTATGTTATATACTGTTACTCCCTAAGAATGATTCTCCTTTTTGCACATTAATAATAGTTAAAATATATGTATACATGTTTAGGTTTGCATAAACAACCAAATGTAACTAAGTTTAATATTTTTTCTCTTTAATTTTTCCTTCAATATTCTAAAATTCTGCCTTAAATTTGTCAAGTTAATTTATTTAAATATTAAAAATCATATTTATAAATCTCAAACCCTTACCTTGAATCTCATAGATGAACCGTACCTGCAAATACACCATATGAGCATGGCATGTGGACATATTAGATAAAAGACAAAGTTCTATACTAACTGACCATAGGCTCAGCTACGTTTAAATCATGGCAAGTTGAGACGTCACATCCTAAGAAGAATTCTGATATGGTTGCTATTCAGACTTCGTTGTTGTTTTTTGTATCTACTAGAGGCTATTTAGAGGAAAATACATACAATTTTAAGTAAGTCATTTTGTATGATGATGTGTCTCTGGTTATCATTGATGGGTACGTTACTAAAATGCATGTAGAAAGTGAATGAATTTAAATCAGTGTTATTATCTATATCTCTCACTTCTACTGAAGGCATCTACATATACCCAGGAAGTTGACAGAAATTTGGACTCTAATGTAGCCAGTATCAATAAATTGCAATAAGCCATTTAACATTATTTGTTTATTAAAATTATTTATTTTGTTTACATAATTAATACAATTTGCCTGAATGGGCCATCTCTAAATCCCTTAAATTTACTTAATAACTTACAAAGTCCCCAAATTTATGAGTATTGCCACTAGAACATATGAATGGTTGATGATGCAGCCAATCTCTTCTTGGTCATAGTTTGTGACTATAAAAACAATTTTGTTTCTAAAGTGTAAACAACTGGGTATTTTATTACTTAAAATGGGTCATAACTTATTTTTCCACTATATCAGTGAAAGTATAAAATGCACATTGTAAAATAAGTGTCCAAACTAATAAAACATGAGGTCCATGTAATGCCTAGTGACATTAATAATTCCACCGCCAGCTATTCCTAAGGGGTTGTATCAACCATGACTCACAATAATAAATGTAAAAATTACGCTACAAAGTCACATGAATAATTCATTCTTACAGTAATAAATAAGTGTTTTTTCTTTACCCCCTGAATTAATAAAATGATAAGTAACTCCGTTTATAATGAGAATTCATTTATTATAGGTGGATGTACCATTGTACCACCGACAAGGTCCAGAATTGGTAACCCATGTATCAATATGAGTTATGAGCAAAGAAGCTGGGGAGGGGGTGGTTGAATTGATTTATTTCAAGGAGAAAAATGAGGAATTATCTCAAAATTATTTACATAAAAACAAGTTTGAGGGAAAATTTACACTATACATAACAGAAAACACTTCAGTGGGCTATTCTCAAAAACAGGGGAGGATCTAATTATTCTGATTCTCAAGTCCATCATTAAACTGATGCCATTGCATTTTGAATCCACAGGTAAATAGGAGGCATAATTTAGGTTGGAAGCCACAGTGCTGATACAGTGTCCAGCAGAAACATTCTAAGGTGGATGGTTCCAAATAAGCTAGAAAGAGGTGTTCACACATGAGACGAAGGGAGAAGTCACCTTGCCATAAGTCACTCTTTGGGCTATTACTGTAGGCTCCCAGAAAAATAAAGTATGTATTTAGCACAATAGTAAGACACCTTACCTGGTGAAAATAAATCAATAGCAGTTATATGCCTGATTTTACCTCAGATATTGTAGCAACATCTGTCAATGGTCCCTAATGCTTAGCATAATAGTTAATCAGCCGTTTTCCAGTGAATTGGGTATGTCTGGGACAGTGCACAGTGTACAGCAAGAAGACTGCTGAGCAAACCACTGGGGCGGTGGAAATTTCATTATACAGAGGGTGCCAAAAAAAATGTATACACATTTTAAGAAAGGAAAAACCTGTATTAAAATTGTAATACAATGAATGATGCTAGCATTCATTTGATTAATGCCATCTTTTGAGCAAATGTCATACTACATGTTGCTACCATAATTCAATTCAACTTCGAAAAGTAATACATAGGTAACATCTCTTAAAATGTGTGCATTTTTTTGGCCCCCCGCCATATATTACAAAGTTTTGCCATCCCAAATGAAATGTTCTTAAATGGTGATTGACTAAAACTCAGCTATCTGGAGTTGTGTGTTTTTTGAGTTTCATATTTCTTTTGTTGTACAATGAAATTTTCACAGAAGTAGGTTGGGAATTTTAGTAATCTGCCATTGAGTTACCAAACGGTACACGTTCTTCCCAACCTTCTTCCTGAGGAGGTCACATCACTTCTTTAATCTGTGGGAAACGGACTAGCACTAATGACCAAAGGAGAAATTTGGATTGGCTGTGTGGAATAAACTGCTTACATTATTAATTTCACTTTATTGTGCTGTGCTGTCTAACTTTGATTTTGCATGTGAGAGACAGAGATTGTAGTGAGCTACAAAAGGCATTTGAGTCTCAAGAAGACAAAAAAATGTTTTTTGAGTTTGACAAGGTAAAAAGTACATGGCTACATACATAAGCTTAGTAGTTTAATCAAGTTGTTCATATCAGCAAAATATATACTAGGGATTAATTGATTATTGAAAAAATAAGTTCTTTAGAAATCTAAAGGAAAGAACTTTTACTGAAGGTTAAATGTAAATACTCGTACATATGTCTAATGAAAAGTGTGAACAGGAGCCTGAAGGATACGTAGGACTAAAATAAATGCTCCTTGTAAAATTAGGACCCTGTCCTTTTCTAATTCTATTTAGTGAAAGAAAAGCCCAGTCTTGGCATTTTAGATTGATGCAATTACTGAGATGATAAGCAGAGGTGTTAGGTTGGTAGAATCTTTATCCTTTGGATTCTTGCGTTAGAATGGTGGTCTGACCTCTGTATATTTATAGTGACAATTATATAATATTTGACTATTTTTATTGGGGCTAATACTTAAGGCCTGTAGGCAATGGTGATACCTCAAGATTTGATTAAAGTATTATATTGTAAACATAGCTGATTTCTACATTTTAACCACTCTTTACAGCCACAAGATTGTCAATAATACTATTAAAATGCACGTGTGTGTGTGTGTGTGTGTGTGTGTGTGTGTGTGTGTGTATCGCTATTTTGGCTTTGCCTCATTATACAACTATAGTCATACAGGGTATAAAAGCCACATAAACTCACTTTAAAAATTACTTCTTCAACATTCTCCCCTTGCAATTCTAATTGTTTTTTTTTTTTTAATATTTTTAAAATGTTAAAAATGTTTGCACTTGAAAAACAACATTTTGTACAGAAACTATTAGAAAGAAGCATAATCACTAGAGAAGATTGGGGTCATGGTATGTTTTTAGCCAAATCTGTGTCACTAAGACAAATGTAAATATAAGCCTTCAGCTCAAAATCTACATGCTGATTGACAGCTTTCATGCCTTCATGGCTTCATTCTGCAAACATGTATTAAGGACCTGTTATGTGCTTATATTCCAGTGGGATGACACACAATATAAACATCATCACACGTGAATAAACTGTTGCTCAGTAATGTGACAGCGGTTTTTCTCTGTGGTTAACTCTGTGGTTGGCACTGAGTGGATTCTCCACGTATGTTTTTGAACGAATACATCTGGTGTGTTTAGTGATAAATCAAATGTGAAGCTGTGTACATGTGGAATTTCACTTTATAGTAAGAATAAAAATTTACATTCTATAAAAATTCGCCTGGATTGCTAGCAACCTAGGAAACATAAAGTAAAACTAAAAAGAAGAAAAATTTAATATCAAAATTTATATTTTAATTGAACTAATAAAACAGAATTTATTATTGTATTGTAAGAAATTCTTAGAGCCTGAAGACAACATTGCAGCCACATCACTATTTAAAATGCTTTCTATGCTCAAATGTAGAATGGAGTGAAAATGTTTTGCATTCAACTAGTGTCGTGCGGGAGACCCTGCTCGCTGCGCCATTTGTCATGCAGGGAGGCCTGCGGGGTCTCTGCTCCCGCTCCCCATACAAGAACGCAGGATATGGTGAGGCCAAAAAGGAACACCCACGGAGCCATAGGTAGGGGAGTCATACCACTATATTCTCTCTGGCGGCACTATACTCTCACTGGAGGCTGGATCCACACTGTCCGCAAACCGCCATCCACACTTGCCAGCCCAGCCGCCATCTTCTTGCTAGCCCCCATTCTTTCTCTCTTCTCTCTAGCGTAGCCACAGCAGTTATATTAGTGGCCAATGGCTCACTGGTTACAGCTGACGGCCAACTAGCCACAGCTGATGGCCATCCAATCACAATTGATGGCCATTTACTACCTGAGCCAGCACCTGTCTATGTGAGGCCGAGAGCCTGGAAACTACTTTCTGGGGCTCTGCCCCCACACTCCACCCCTACAGGCTCTCGCCTCACAATCTACGCAACAAGCGCAACAAGCGTGTTCCGCGAGGGGCCCTGTGCGAGGAGCCTGGGGGTGAATGCAATATCCTGGACATAGCCAGGCTCTCTGGGCACAGCTAGGGTTTCTCAGGGCACCACCAGTACTTCTGAGCACAGCCAGACTTCCTGGACTTCTTAGGGTACCACCTGTCTTCCCGGACACAGCCAGGGTTTCTCAGGGCACCACCAGTACTTCTGGGCACGGCCAGACTTCCTGGACTTCGTAGGGTACCACCTGTCTTCCCGGACACAGCCAGGGTTTCTCAGGGCACCACCAGTGCTTCTGGGCACGGCCAGACTTCCTGGACTTCTTAGGGTACCACCTGTCTTCCCGGACACAGCCAGGGTTTCTCAGGGCACCACCAGTACTTCTGGGCATGGCCAGACTTCCTGGACTTCTTAGGGTACCACTAGTTTCCCCGGGCACAGCTAGGATTTCTCAGGGCACTGCCACTCTCTGTGGGCACAGCCACACTTCCTGGGCACAGCCACACTTCCTGTACACAGCCAGGGCTCTCAGGGCACTGCCACTCTCTGTGGGCACAGCCACACTTCCTGGACTCAGCCAGGGCTTTCAGGGCACTGCCACTCTCTGTGGGCACAGCCAGACTTCCTGGACACAGCCAGGGCTCTCAGGGCACTGCCACTCTCTCTGGGAACAGCCCGACTTCCTGGGCACAGCCAGGGTATCTTCAGGGCTCAGCCAGACTTCCTGGACTCAGCCAGGGCTCTCAGGGCACTGCCACTCTCTCTGTGCCTCTCAGGGTACCGTGCTGGAACAACAGCGACTCACAATCAAGGTGCTTACATATTCTCAATGGCGGCCAGTCAAGAGACAAAAGCAAATATCCCCCAGTTCCACTAACAACAGTTTCCAAACAAACAGTCAAGCTGTCCATTAAATTAGGGATGGAAGGCATTTCCCCATAGTCCATAGTCATTCACCAGGGCTGTCCTGGGGGTGAGGGATGACCTTGACCTCACCCTCATCTCCCATGGAGGACTCAGCAAGCATTACCTCCTGGGACTATAAGTCCTGCATCCGGGCTGCCTGAGCAGGAACTTCCCCGGCCCACAGGGCTGCAATGACCTTCGCTTTCTCCGGCCTGTGCTGGTTGGGGAACCGTCCACATCTTTCCACCTCTCCACGGGGCTCCATCTCTCCAGCAGCTGCATGGCTTTTCCTGTGCTGGTGGGAGAACCGTCCACGTCCTCCCATCCCTCCACGGGGGTCCAGCTCTCCGGCAGCTGCTCCTCCTGGTCTTCCTCAGACTGGGTGTTCACACACACAAACTGCTCCACCGCACTTCGGAGAGCTTTGGACGGCACCATACCCTGCTCGCTGCGCCATTTGTCATGCGGGAGACCCTGCTCGCTGCGCCATTTGTTGGGCGGGGCGGCCTGCGGGGTCTCTGCTCCCGCTCCCCATACAAGAACGCAGGATATGGTGAGGCCAAAAAGGAACACCCACGGAGACATAGGTAGGGGAGTCATACCACTATATTCTCGCTGGCGGCACTATACTCTCACTGGAGGCTGGATCCACACTGTCCGCAAACCGCCATCCACACTTGCCAGCCCAGCCGCCATCTTCTTGCTAGCCCCCATTCTTTCTCTCTTCTCTCTAGCGTAGCCACAGCAGTTATATTAGTGGCCAATGGCTCACTGGTTACAGCTGACGGCCAACTAGCCACAGCTGATGGCCATCCAATCACAATTGATGGCCATTTACTACCTGAGCCAGCACCTGTCTATGTGAGGCTGAGAGCCTGGAAACTACTTTCTGGGGCTCTGCCCCCACAACTAGTATACATCTCATTTGTTTATAAGTTAACAAAAAATAGATTGAAATATGCAGGAAAAAATGCTACTCATTGCTCTGAAACCAAATGAAAGATTGTAAGAGATTAATTGTTCTTGCTGTCGATCTTTGTTAGTCTTCACGTGCATCTTAATTCATGTTAATAAATTCACTACTACTAAAAATATATAGTGCATTAAAATACATGATTAAACAACTTATCTGTATTTCTATTTGTAATGCAATTGATAGCCCAATTTTAATTGCTGATAAACCTCAAGTAAAAAGAAAAGTGTTCTAAGAAGCTCTTTTATTTCAACATGAATTCTCAGTTTAAAAGTTAGTCATTCGATGACAAACAAAAGTGAGAAATGTTCAGTCAGATCACAATTATCATCAGTGTCTATCACTGCCTCTGTAAAAGCTTTTAAATAAGTGAATATTTATCATTTGAGAAGATTTCAGAGGCTGAACATTTTAGAAATAATATTTGGATATTAGAATGCATGGATGACCTTTTTTTATGCAGTTACTTTTTCGGAACTAGTTACCCGTGTATTTTCAGTTCTCTAACTTCAAAAGCACTGATTCAGTTTAGAGCTATTTTTAGTAAGTATAAAAAAAAAAAATCTCCTTAAATAAAAAAACAAAACAAAACAAAAAACAGAACAAAACAAAACAAAACCTATCAAATTTAAGCAAAATAAGAACTGTTCAAAGATACCTAAGTAGGCTTAAGTTCTACTGAGTTTTGTTTTCGTTTCATAATTGGTCCAATCATCTCAAAATTAGCAACAATACTTTTCATTCCTTTGATGATGCATTTCCTAATTGCCAATAACCATGGCGGGGCTCTTGCTTCAACCGGACAGCACAGCTGTGAACCGTGCAAGTACTGGTGTGTGGATCCACAGGTGTGTGGATACAGCAACGGCCAGGTGCCTGCTGGTGTATCTCAAAGTTCTTAAGAGATGGGTTTCCACACTCAGTAATAAATTACTTGTAGAAAACTGCGTGATGCCCAAGGACACCTGCTGTAAATGTAAGCTTTCAGTGTAGTTAAGAATCCTTTCATCAAATGAATAAATCTCTTCCACTACCTCTCTTCTGTAAAGCTATTTCTAGATGATGAATATTTAAAGATGGAGATATGTACCTTAAAAGGCAGAACTGAGTGATTCTGTGATCTGAATTGGGTTCACAGATATTGCAGCAAAATCCTCCTCAGTAAACTTTGATGAACCTAATGGAGGCAACCAATAATTTAACTGAGAGTTATGGTTAGGACGCTGGGTCCACTGCTGCTGCTAGAGGATAAACAAGGTCTCCAATAGCCTTCTGATATTAGACAAAAACAGTGACATGTGGGAAGGAGGATACTATATCCCAATACCCTTCAATAGAAAACAAAAAAACAGCATTTAACATTAGAAAAAAAATATATGTCTTACTATGTTTGCCCATTACATAGTTACTGTTTATTTAAATTTAAGCTATTTATTGTGGCCTGCTGATTTTAAGGCAGACTTGCAGTTTTCAAACACCATTATTTGAGCAAATACTAAAATAATTCAAAATATTTAATACAGTGGGCCTGGTGTTTGCTCTCCTTAGCTCAGTTTATTACCATTCATCTCTATCCCCTTTGCATATATTTATATTTTTACCTTGAAACAATTATTTGAAAACAATGAGACCATACAATTTTAAAACTTATGCTGACCACATAAAATATCAGCCTCATATAAAGCTAGGTAATCCTATATACGCTATGTAGAAATTCAATAAATACTTACTGAATTGGAAATAATGTTAGGTAAACTTTGGTTCAAGATTTTGGGAAATATACATAAGAACAGTAGGAAAAAATATGTTTAATCAAATCAAGACTTCTTCAGCCTTGATTTGGATAGTGGCAACTCAGACACATAAAAATTGAGTACATGACCCTGAAACACACACCTTTAATACCTGTGTAAAAGGAAAGTATTGGATAAAGTTATATCCATTTGTCATGCAGGGTGTCATGCGGGATCTTAGCTCCCGCTCCCCACATAAGAACCCAGGACATGGTGAGGCCAAAAAGGAACACCCACGGAACCATAGACAGGGGACATGTACCACTATATTCTTGCTGGCAGCTGGGTTGGAGACACAGGAAGAAGGAGCCACAGTATCCGCAACCTGCCATCCGCTTCTCTGCCAACCAACCTCACTTGCTAACTGCAATCCGCCGTGCTAACTCAGCCACAGCAGTTATATCAGTGGCCAATGGCGAACTGGTTACAGCTGACGGCCATCTACTATCCGAGCCAGAAACTTTCTACATGAGACCGAGAACCTGGAAAGTGCTCTCTGGGACTCTGTCCCCACACCATTGTTAAAAATTTGTTATTCATCTTTTCCTTATTCTTAATATGAAGATTCAATTTGAAAATGTTTGAGAATGTTTTAAAATATGACCATTTTTGTGTTCTATTAAAAATAATAAAGATTTTTGTCTCAAAATAAAACTAGGTTAAAAGATGTATAAAAATCATAAGGAAGGAATAACAAAAGGAAAGTAATTATTAAAGAGATAGTTACACTTAAATGTTTGCACAAATAGAAAATATGTTCAAATGCCAACTACCTAGCATATCAACTATTCTTTTACAATTACTAAGCATTAAGAATCTGTAGTTGGTTGTATTAGAAAAATGTAATTCTCAGTCCTCTTTCCTCAAATGGATGGCATTCACTATAGCCTTAAGTGTGTTTGCTTAAGAAGCATAATGTGCAGAGAGAAACTAATTCCTTTCCAAATTTGAGCTTTGATTTATCCACAATAGTAACCAGGAGAAGGGAAATCAACACATCATGTATGTTAATCTCAATAATTGAAAGTCACAATTTTATATGCTGGTATATTACTTTCCTTCTCATCCAAGCTCAGATATGTGAGCTCAGCAAATATATCAGCAAATAAATTATTGCAAATGACATAAAATTGGACTTTACTAATTAAGAGCCCATAATGCCTAAAGCAAGGCTAATTGAGCTATTTTATACTATTTAAACACGGGAAATTAAACAATAATATAAACTCTAGATTAAGAAATTGTATCTTGTAATAGAACACATTATTTTCAAGTACTTTTAGAGGAATTTGCATTATTACAGCGACAGCATATGCTAATATTCGTTAGATTTATAATATATTTTAATTTTAAACTAAGCATATATATTTTTAATAATTAGTAGTAAACGTAGTTCAAGATATCCTATTTACACAATACGTAAATAATATATAATAAAGTCAAAGGAAAACTTCATTCCTGTTTATAAAGTAGCCTGGGAAAAGATGATAAACTCTTTCACTGTATTAGTTGATTTCAAGCTTTTTTTCCCAAAATGTGTCAAAAATCCACGAAAAATAAAGAAGTTGGTAGTTTGACTATTTTATTCATTTAATAAAATTTTGAGTTGCTTTGTACATAAATTACATTTTTACTTTAAATCTTTGTTATATGGTAATAAATTTACCATTATATTGAATTTTAGCAAAAAATACTCAAAATATACTAAGTGGCATCTATTAGATTTAAGTACAGATAAATTAGAATCTAATGGCACTGATGGCATAAAAAACTTATTACAAAATGTTACGCAATATGGCATACAAAACATCTTTGTTTTTGATAGTATAAGCCACAGGAAAACATATCTGAACGTTATGTTTGGCTATAAGTTAAGCAAAAGAGTTAAGAAAGAACCTGAATAATATCGATTACTTTGAAAAGACGTGTTGGTACCTGTCACTGCTCTGCCTTACCATCTGGGTGTGAAAGGGAAATGCACTAGATCTTATCTGTATAGATTTCCATCTTTCAGTCAAGAGCTGTTCCAAGAAACAAAGGAAAAATAAGATGGCAAATGTATCATCATCTCAGGAAAACCCAGAACCAATGAATAAGAGTGATCAAAAAAATACAGGACACATCTTACAATAATAAAGTATTAGCCAAGTTAAAGAACTAATGAAAAGCTTGGAATTTATTATTAGAAGTTTAAGAACTAAAGCAGCACTTTCTAAAATAAAACTTGGTTGCTCTGAGAACACACAGAATCTAAGGTATCCCCACTATATTCTCAAGAGATAAATTAGCATCTTCCATACAAAACTCAGAAGTCACTAGGGGTGACAAAGACCACTTCAACACTTGTTTACTTTGAATATATTTAACTCATAGTTTTCTTTCTTGTCTCATTGAAAGAAGCATTCCTTCTCTCATAAGCTTTAAATCATTCTACCTTTTATCTTGACCTGATTCTTTCTGCCGCATGAAAAATATTTATTAGCTTTATATATTCAATATATGTTAGCTTTTTTTTTTTATCTATTAGGCCAAAAATAAAAAGTTATCGTGATTTCAGGTCAAATTCAAAATTAGAAAAGTAAGAGTTACAATACTGTACTTTGAATAGAATACAACTGAAATAATATTAACCAAAATGTATTTGAATTATTATATGTTGAGCTTTTGACTTGCCAAAACATGTTAATGAAAACGTTCATAATAAATGTACTAAAATAATTTCATACTTTGAATATCCTCTCTCTACTTCTTAGCTATCATATATCAGTCAACTGTGTTTCAAGAGCACGTGCACTGGGTTTAGCTTTAATGTTAATAATATGAAAGGGATCAGATGCTGAATATTAAATGTATTCCTTGAAGGAGTCACCTTTTGTATTCTGTGAAAGAAACAGTCTTTTGTACCATCTTCAGGTGGACCACTAAAATCACTTTAAGCGTGATAATTTTCCTTAGGCCACGAAATATGGATATATTCTGGCAACTAAGTTAATAGATACTGAGGTTGCCAAACTGTTCTAATTAACATTTCTCAGCAAGCATTGCTACAAACATGTTTCTGCGAGAAAATCGTTCTCAACAGCTGAGCATTTCATACGAGGCTACACTGCCGACTCTTTGTTCTACAGGATCCTGTGGGGGAAGGAGTATGAGGGAAAGAGATAACTTGAAAGTATTGTCAGTGCTACAAAGAAATAAATTCAGTTGGAACTGGTTCAGCTTGGCACTAATCGGCCTGCATGGGTGCGTCCCCAGTGACTGAAGGTTGCCCAGGGAACAAAGCCCCATCTCAAAGCTGCCCAGTGAAAAACATTTCCAGGCTACAAAGCTGCTGCTAGAACATTTACTGGTCAAGGAAAGAAACTTATCTAATATTATATTTAAGCAAGGAATCAGTTTTCCTGTGGTAGAAAACAAGCATCAAACTGCCTAGTTACTCTATAGTTAGTTGAACATCTAGCATTAGTTTACTATAAGTTGATCAGAGATCTTTGTTTCTCCAGATTTATTGATTCAAATAATAGAAAGTGCCTGATAGTACTGACGATTGAGAAAATATTTGTGTTGCAGAAAGCTATATCTATATATCTATATCTATCATCTATGTCTATATCTACCTCTTTATATTATCTAATTGATGTCTATATTGATATCTATGTTTGCAGATAGATGTATTACTAGATAAATACACTATACATCTGGAAGAGTCATCATTGAGTATGAGGCACGCTTTATCTGAGAAAATAAGGGAGAGAAGGGAAAAAACACAAACCAAAGCTCATTTCTTTACGTTTTTTTGTTGCTGTTGTTTTTGTTTTTGTTTTATTTTCTCTAGTGCAAACGTGACTTGGTCTCAGTGCGGAGCTGCTTCTCAGACCCTTCGCAGGGATGTCACTCCAGCTGTCCAGCTATGGAGGCAGAACACGTTCACTCCTGGTTCTCTGACTAAGAAGACAGGGCTCTGAGGCCCCGCTCAGTCTCCAGGAATGAGTGGAACCATCTGTGAATTTGTGGGGCGTGGGAAGAAAGTGGGAAGAAGGAGGTTGGTCGTAAAGAACAATGGTCTTCAGGTTTGCAAACCAAGATTTCTAAAAATCTAGAGGAAGAGTTAGGCTGGGCTTGACTCCACTTAGTTTTTACGGAACTTTTATAATACATTTCCTTCCCTTGGCTCTGGCTTGAACTAATCTGATGAAGAAATAAGTACTGGAGTTTCTTCAGTGCGATTATTTTATATGTTTTTTTCAACTTGCTATTGTATTTGTCATTAACTGAATTTATCCATTAAAAATGATAATATGAAACATGTATCTACCATATTTGGGCAACAGTATCCCCAGACACTGTGTTAGGTGATTTGCATACATTGAATCTTCTTAACAAAAATTTTAGGTAGCTATTCATGTTCCCAATTTAAACAGCAAGGGTTGGGCAGTAAAGTGATTGCCAATTTATTTATTCATGCATTTTACCAATACTTATTAAATATATGTTTTTGGTAGACAAGGAATTTAATAGGAAACAAATTTTTCCCTTCATGGGGTTTAAGTTTTTGTTTTTATTAGGAGACAGGCATAACTCATAGTCAAACAAAAACAAAATAATTACAAATTATAATAAAAGTAAGAGAGGAAATAAAAAGCACTCAAGGACCTATGGGAGCAACTTCACATCGAATGGTCACCTTTAAAGGAACTAATAAGCTGGTAAAGAATGAGCTGATATGTAATTTGGGGGAAAGGACATGATAGGCAAAGTTGATAGCAGGCACAAAGACTGTGGACTGGACCAAAGTGAGGCACATTCAAGGAACAGAAGAGCCAGAGTGGGTGAGGGAAGAGTGGGTGAGGGAAGTGGCACACCACGAGGGGCCAGTAAGATAGCAGGTGTGAGTTCACGCTGGGCCTTCCTGGCTGGAAAACTACTTCAGTTCTAATCAGAGTCAACTTAATTAAAAGAGAGGTCTGTAATTACGGAATTGTCCTGGTCCTAGATTTTTAAAACCCCCGTCTTGCTGCTGGATGGAAAAGGCCTTGGCACAATCACGGAAGTTATGGGACTCAGTATAAGGAAGGCCCAGAGGCAATACCTAAAGAGTGATTTCATTTAGCAGTTGGGACAATGGAGAGTCAGAAAGAGCAGGAAAAAGAAGTGACACTATGGCCAAAAAGACAGGAATATTTCAAGGAAAAGACAGTGGCCACCTCTATAACATTATGCAGGGTCACATAACATGAAGACAAGAAAAATACATCATGAAAGCACTGATTATATTGAAAAGTTCATGAAGAGTCAGGAGAGTGGGGGAAGTAAGGCATCAGCTACTGGAAGCACAGCCCTGCAGTGAGAGCCCCATCGTACCACTGGCTTTCTTGGACCACACCTGGTACTATGAATAACTGTGAAGTGTTGGGTTCCCTGGGAAGTAGAAGCTGACATGGAGTGAGGCAGACGAAGGGTGTTTTGGCGATTTCAAGCTCCACCCTGTAATCGTAAAGAGATCTTCCTCTGAGGAAAATAGAACCAATAAGAGAATGAATTCACTTCTTTACCATTGGTATAATCGAGTTTTTTGTTTTTTGTTTTTCCACTAGTGGACCATTTTCATTAGCCAACATATAATGTCTGTATTAATTTTGTTTTTACACTTGACCCCACATATACCTCTAGTTTTCTACACATTTCTGAACTTCCATTTGGGAAAATGCCTTGAATGTGTCACATACTCCCGATTTTCCTCCTGCCTTCCTAAGCCTCCCAACCCTCCTTTGCTGGCTCTTCCTCCTCTTCCGTTCCTCTAAATTTAGATTGCCCAATATGGCAGCCACTCACTACACGTTCTAATCAGATTAAACGGAGTTAAAATAAACATAATTAAAATTGTTTCCCTAAGTCACACATGAGTCACATTTAAAGTGCTTAATGACCACATATTACTCTATGGACACTTCTGCTATCACATCAAGTTTTCATGAACAGCCCAGAATAGAACCTACTCAAAATCTTCACATAGCTAATCATCAAAATCAGAATTCTGTTTAACCCCTTCAACCGGATTCTAGCGGTCACCTCTATCTCATTAAATGGCACCAACAGTACCCAGTTACTCAGGCCAAAAATATAGGTGTTACTTTGCTTCAATGTTCCTCATTGCCACCTGTTATTAAATAGATCTGCCAATCCTATGAGCTTTACATTTAAAATGTGCCCAACACTTCACTACATCTCATTGCCTCCATTGTCAAAATTCTAGACTAACCTACCATCATTCTCACCTACTAAAATTCTAATTTGTATTCATACTTCTGCTTTTCCCTGCTATTCTCAATTTTACACATAGCAACTAACTAGTATTTTAAATATGTAAATCAGACATATCACTTGCTTTTTTCAAAACTCTCCAATGGTTTTGGAACACAATCCAAACTCTTTGTGTAATTTATAAATCCTGCATGATGTTATACCTTCCTAAATTTCAGGCACCTCCTGCTACGTGCACCACTCTTCCAGCTCCCACCTGCGGGACCCCACTGAAGTCCCCCCGTCTCTCTTGTTGGTTTCTCTAACACTTTCCTGCCTTGGCGCCCTTACAGTGGCTGTTCTCACTATCTGAACTCTCTTCCCAAAATCACCATTTAGTTTCTGCCTTTACTTCAGTTGGACCTCTACCTAAACGTTGTTCCCTCAGAGTGGTCTTCTGTGAAGACACTGTATAAAATAATCTTTCTTCCATCCTGGTGGTCATTTCTTATCAAGTTCCCTGCTTTATTTTCCTTCATAGCACTCATCTTTACCTTAGGTTATATTTCCTTATTTACTGTCTCTCTCTCCAACGAGAAGATCAACTCACTGAGAGCTGGACTTTTCTCCTCACTCACAGGGCTGGCATAGAGTGTGTACTCAATAAATATTTGTGGATGTAATGAGTGAGCCTTGTATCTTTGGGATTTTCTTAGCTCAGTGACAGGAATTCAATGAGGCGTTTCTCTGATTGATGCTACAAATGAGGAAACCCAGTTCCTGTACTATTTGTCTGGGATGGCTTTGTGTATCTCATTCTAAAACGAAGGTGCCCCTGTTTTGCGCTCCAGGTTGTGGAAAGTATTATTTTAAATAAAAGCATTAGGATGTGAGCAGTTGTTATAACTGACAGCTACTGTCAGTTCTCACTGATACTATCAGGCCAGAAATAAAGGTGTAACTGTGTTCGATCACTTCAAGAGGGACCTGACTGGTTTACCCATGAACCATGCCCTATGTAGATCTCTCTCTGTTTCACAGAAAATTTAAAACAGGGGAATCTGCTGATGTTCCAGGGAGGTATGTCAAAACATATTTTATTTTCTAGTGATAATGATGATGATGATGATGTTTATGTCTAATTTCATATAAATTGTATAATACAGAGCTTTGCATTTTGGGGCAATTAATAGTCCAGTTGGTTATTTAAAATGGTACAAATAATGTAAAACCACATAATTAGACTTCTACAGTATATCATCTGTTGGCAAGTTAATTATATCTCTTCATTTCACACATCTTTTATTAGCTGATAAAAAGGAAATGGAGAAGGGAAATTAAATTTTGTGCATAAATGATTACTAACAATTAAATGAGGAAAGTGAGATTTAGGCTTTTATTTATAGTTTCTTCTTCTGTCCTCCTATTTCCCCAATTTCAGAATTTTGAAATGGTTTGTTTCCCTTTAATTACATTATTATGAAAGAAAACAGGTCTTAGTAATCATTTATATTCACACGGCTTATTCAATAGATAAAGATAAGTTTACTGTAAGTCTACTCCCCAAAACAAAACATGGAGAAAGTCTAGAGATTCTGTTATTTCAATTGTTGTATTTAAATTTGGAAGCTGCTTTGGTGTTTACTGCCTGGAAACCTTGTTCAATATGTATGAACTTTCCTTCTATAGGAGAAAAATCACTTGTTTAGTTTAGAATTGATTTAACATAAGGCTTTGAAGGTCTACTACATGATAAAACTTGGGAAAAATAATCCATTTCATAAATATTATATATTCTGAGAAGACAGATATTAAAATGCAGGGGCAGAAACATAGTAGCTTTAAAAATACTGGGAAATGAGGGTGTTTGTTTTTCTCCCTGGAGCCTGTGGGTTACGGTTTGAGCTGCGAACGGGTGACTCGGTGACGTAGCCCTAGGTTCTCAGTGTCAGAACTACACGTCTCGAATTGTGCGAGGAGTTTTACGTCCCCAGTGCTTTAGTCTTTGTTTTCAGTTGTACTGTGCTCAGAGCACAGAGTTATCAGGACCCAGGATATGAATCCTAGCAGCGCTGTGCTTTCCTTACTTGCCAGATGGCTTTTCCTGCTTTGCCCTTCTATTTCAGCTTTAAAAACTTAGTTACATGTACCTAAGAAGTACAGCAATAAAGCACCATGGGAACCACCTAGTAAGATCTCCATTGTAAAGCGTTTCTCCTCCTTAATCCTACATGGAATGCATAAAAGCGTTTATAGTTTGTATACAGATGAGCAGTATGGCATATTGTGATGAGTCCTGAAGGGAAGTCCGGAGCCCTGGGGTCCATTTCTACTCCTGCTTCTGGAGGGCCATGCCATTTGGGTCACAGGTTAAGCCGCTCTCGCCATGAACTTTCACGTCAGAAAAGTGAAGGGGATGAGTTCTTCAAAGATTGCGGTGATTTGGGGAGTCTAGTGTGCAACTTTATCTGAGCCTGATCCTATGTTTTCATTGTTAGAAACATATATGGTAGAAGGAACAGAATAAATATGACAAAGGAAATGCTCCTTGTGAAACACAAATGTATTCCACGCCTCGAAAGAGACAAATGATGATTCGAGTGTTCTGTCAAGGCCATGCATGTTCTGTAAGTCTGCTTGTCTCGTCTGGAATGCATTGTGACAGTTAGGTTGGCCAACGGTCCTCATCAATACAGCCTCCAAGGTTCATCTGCAAAAATTAATGAGAGGCTGTGATTTCTTGACCTGTAGGAAGTTAACCAGTCTTCTAACTAATCTAACAATCTTATTTAGGCATCCCTTTCAAACTGACTATATGAATCTCCATTCTTCAAATGCTTTTTAAAACAGCTCCTTATTCTACCTGCTGGTTAATTCAGGAATGAGTTAAGGAAAATATTGAGAGGCACAGACAAAACACATTGCTTGAGAACTGTACTATGATATTCTTGATCTACTTGGTGCTAAATGACATTTAGACTTCATTCACCAAATACATTAACCTGTTGTTTTAGTGTAACGATGCTTTGGCATGATGACGTTTGTGTCACTCATTCTTTAAGTACATACCTGTGTTAAAATAGTCCAAGGATGCTAAACGTTGCTCCCTACACTTCAGCATAGCCCAGAAGCCAGGGCCAGTGTTGTGGATCCTGCTGGGCGAGCTGGGAACGCTGCTTTAGGTGCTGGGAACCTGTCCCGGGGGTCGGCCGTGGTGACGTGATGCAGCAGAATCTCATTTGCAAACAGCATGTCTTGGTTCTGTTGTCCCCCATCCTGGAGAAGGACTGAGGTACAGAATTGAAGCAAAGCCCTCCTACCTGAGGGGAAGGAGTTAGCCACACCTTAGGAGCCTTCCCAGCCCGGCGGGCTCAGACATCTGTGGAAACCATTCTTTTACTGGGTTGTGAAGAGTATATTTTTTATTGGCTTCCCCACTACTGAATGGCATAACTGGATTTCAGGCTAGCAATTCAGGATTGCAAGTGTGCTATGGTAGTAATATGAAGAAAAAATGTTGTGCTCATAGTTTGGGACACTTGACATTGGTTCATGAGGGTCAGAGCTGGCAGCCCTCTTCCATGAAGAGAAGTACATCAGGCCATGCTATGCTAGAATGCAACATATCATTAGGAACATGTGTTACCCTGGCTTACCAAAGCTCTATTTGAGTTGCCATATGGTCAGTGTGACAGACTCAGCGATCACTGAATATTGATGGGGCCAGGACTACAGAATCTATCAAGCCACTGCCAATTTAGTGTCATCATAATGACACAACTTTCAAGTGTATTTCCAGGCCAGTCAATTTTGACCCCTCATCTAAAATCACATGGATGTTTTCATATATGGTCTAGGCGGAGTTTTCTAGTTTATCTGCCTTATTTCTTTTTGTCCCCCAAAGCTGATTCATTATCCAAGCAAAAGTTTTTGCAGATCCCTCTTTTTAATTTTTTTTTTTTACTTACAGTTGGCATATATTAGTTTCAGGTGTACAATATAGCGGTTAGACATGTATATAACTTAGGAAGTGATCACCACACTAAGTCTAGTACCCGTCTGTCATCGCACATGTCCCCTCCTTCCTCTGTGTCTGTCACCAGATGGATGGAGTATATAGTTCATGTTGGCATTGCTAGTACCTCACTCAACTCCTGGCACACAGTTTACCTGATGGCTATGAATTAAGCTGAATTTAATTATCTTTTCTATACCAATTGTTTTCCTTTACTTACTTCACAATTACTTCTGTATCAGATTTCTCTAAATCGCCTCTCCCCATTCTTAGGCCTCTTTACATAGATACTATCTGCATGGGCTACAACTTTAGAAATGTTTTGTTATTCTGTACTTGTTTCTGTATTCTATATTTTCAAATGTATTGCAGAGCTTTTCAATCCAGGATGCTGCACTCAGCACTCTCATACCCTAGTACCGTGCATGTTGTACAGTGGTCGTTCTGTGTATGACTGCATGACATACCAGTGCATTCATACAACCCTACCCAACAAGGCGTCAAGCGAACGCAGGCGTCTTATATATTGTCACTAGAAAATGGAGTGACTTTTATTTTCTAAGATCCACTTCCATTTTCTTTCTGATCAATTTTCAACCCATAGTATCCTCCCAATTCCCAGGTACTATTTCCTGAGACTAGAACTAGTGAAAATCATACTTCTCTGAATAGAGCTAATTTAATATGCCTAAAACAGCGTGATTAACAGTGGACTGCTCTGCTTTGTATCCAATGGGATGATTTATTTTATTTTTCAATGCAGAGGAATTGTGCCAGCAAGCAAACTTCAGGGAGAGTGCTGTCAAGCTTTTCTATTTGCTGGTTTCTCCTGATTCATCAGAATTGGGCATTTCCTGTAATCACACTGCAGGCTGAAAGCAGATCAACATTCCACAGCTTACTCATTTCAAATGGCCGATTTATTATTAAGTTCGAAAACTCTGTCTGTGTTACTTTAAAAATGAATCAGAATCTTTGATGTGCCAACATTGGTGATTTTGAAGTTGTTAGAAACTTGATAAATGTCTTCTGTGACTTTTCCTCTGTAGTCTAGAGCACAGCGTGGGATTGGCAAACAAAACTGTTTAACATTCTAACACTTTGTAGCTTCCCTGAAAGCAGGGGTCAGATTTTGCAGGAAAGCCCAGAAAACACACCACACATCAGAGAGTAAACAAGGGTTGGCTGAAAGCATTCCATATCATTCTTAATGGAAAAGTTAGAGGCAAACCGCAGAGCTGCTCTCTCAAAGCAGATTTCTAGGTTACAAAACGCACAGGATTAACACTGTAAAATACTAGAGTTCTGATGTATGAATGTGGCCGCCCAGAGTTCAGAATCCATGCTTATGTGGATTCTCAGAGAAACTTATTTATTTTGAGAGTTGTTCACACTGTCAGCTGTGTTTCTCCCTAGTGGCACATGGGCACTGGCATGTCCCCACCGACACGAGAATGTCCCCTTCTCCAGAGCCTGAGCAGTGAACACCAGACAGGGCGACATGAAGTCTCCTGCTCCCCTTGTCCCCCAGATAATTCCACATGGGCCAGTTTACTAGGGTGTTCATGGGGAATCAAATCTTTAGACAAAAAGCCGTAAAGTCGACCTATTTTCTAACCCAAGGAACTAACAGCAATTCATGTCTCAGTGAGTATTCCTGCCTGAGGAAAACGCTTTCTCATTTTTCCCTCCTCCCTCGGCTGACTGAGCTGAACCACTCACTGTGAGGCATCCTTAGGGTCAAGCAATGTTAAAGGCTCTGACATTTGAAATACTCATTCTGATGGATGGCTTCTCTACATTTTTTAAAAATAAGGTATTGATAGTAAATTGAATATGAACACCTCTGATTTTCTGCTGCTGGTGGGAAAGAGATGGGACAGCATGACTTTCCGTGAGACTTACAGGAAGTCTTGAGTACGTTTACCTCTGTTTGCCACCGAGTTTTCTGATAGTTTTCTAAGGGCACAAAAGACTCACAGTCTCGCTGAAAAGGAGGTCGGCTGTGGCTCCTGAAATCACAACTTTAATAAGATAGATCCAAAAATCAGTCGTTTGTAGACAGTATGTCCCACAGCTGCCTGGGGAAAGGGAGCAAACCATCGTGTGAGCCTCTAGCCGTTACATAGGTCCCCCCTGCAAAGGTGCACCTCTGAATGTCCTCCTCGTAAGTGTTCCATGCAGGCCTTTTTGTGGCACAAAGCAGAATGGCATGATATGGGCTCTTCCTGTGTGCTTAAACTCAGAAGCAAGGAGATAATTCTGGATCATGTTATATCACAAAGTTACGGCAAGAAGTGTCTTAATTTTGTGCCATTTCTATAAAATGGAGAATTGAAATCTCTAGGTCCTGGCAGATTTTAGGGACTGTTGACACTGCTACAAATATTCTATTCCCCATGCCAGTGTCTGCCACACCATGTGCTTTCCTTGTCCCAGGAGATAAGTCTCGGGTATTTTAAGGGGAAAATCTATTCCAGCGATGCTTGTCTCTTCAAGTTGCCCACTTCCTTGAGTCAGGTGCCTGTAGCGCGCCCTCTACAGTGGTGATTCTGGGATCCTGGAGGTGAGAGTTGACTTAGCTTTAGAGTGAGCCCAAGGCTGCCCCATATCCTGCTTGCCGGATCTGTACAAGTGACACTGATAGTCTTGGGCCTCTTATAGTCTCTGTGATGTTGGATAAATCAGGACTTGGGTTCTGGAACACATCACCTCCTTGTGCACAGATATGGACCAAATCCTTATGCCTTCAGACAAAGTGGCCAATGTCCTAGGCTGATTTTTATAAAGTCCTCTAGTCTGAAAGATCTCTCCAACTACTTTCTTAAATTTTCTTAATAAACTGGTTGTTGTGCCACATATAATTTACCTTCCACATTCTCCTCTCTGGAAATCCTATAAAACTGTAAGAATACAAAGCATAAAAAGACACATAGAAAGCTAACGGGGGGCGGGGGGGGGGGGAGGAGAGAGAGAAATAAAGGTCTATCTATCTATCTATCTATCTATCAAGGGAGGAGCTAAAGCTACTATCAAGTTGTGATATGATACCTATATCCCCACAAAGATATATCTGGAAGATACAAATGCTTCCTATTTCTCAGATACTCGTGAGAGTCTATGTCTCATTGTTTTTGCTAATTTCTCTTGACTTTCCATTATATATTTTCTGACATACAAAGAAATTAACACAAAAATGGTATTCCCAAAACTAAGCTGATATGACTAAGTAGACAAAATTATATAGATGTTCACTTTTGCAGTGAATATATAAATGAAAGCCTCTAGTGAAGTTATTATCCAGAGAAAAAAATATGTGATGACCTCCCTAGTTTTTTAAATTTATGGCACAGACAACAGGTCGATTTATTTTTGCATAATTAAGAGAAGATTTTGGCATCATGTAAACTGAATATTAAATCAAATGTAACATTGGGCATTGAACTTAACACTGAATCCATGCCTCCCTCTTGGGCTTCAAACTATAAACAACAGCAACAACAACTGTCCAATCTCTGCTATATTCTTATATTCTTCTTATTATGAAAAATTAACAGTGATGTGAAACCTCGTAGCATCAGGAATGTATCACCATATTGCTCTCCAGTGATCTAAAAGGTCCATTGATGGTGATTATCTTAGAGGCCTGAGTTACTTTAATGTCAAAGTTTTAAGAGACGTAAGAAAACGGAGATTTCTTATACATTCTTAGACAACTTCAGACACATATGAGAATTAAAGAAATGCATTAAGCTTAAAACTTAAGCTTCATCTACTGAGTGGAGAAGAAGAAAAAAAATAGCCTCCAAAAGTCCTCAATAGAGATCAATTCACTGATTAAGTTGGCGATTCTCGCCTTCCGGTTTTTATTTGCCCAGTGGATGAGAATGAATGCCATTTCGAGGATCTACCTTACGATTGTAGCAGCTGAGCATTGCTGGTCCACTATGCTTTTTTCTTATTGTCTTTAAACAGACTTCCAGAAAAGAATAAAGACAACCCATTGAAATGCCTGACAGATGGGAACACAGCTGCAAAGCCCAGTCACCGAGGAATCAAGACTTCAGTGGAGATAAATTTGGTTGTGCTCCTGAGATAGAGATTAACCACTCAACCAGAGCACTGATTGCCCAGATAAAGGACTCAGACTAATGCTGGGTCCACAGAGATGAAGGCAAAATTCAGACTCTGCCAAATAGACAGGCATAAAATCAATAAAGAAGTCAGATGTAAATTGAATATGCAAAGCACTCAAAATTCCTAACTATGAAATTAAAATCTGCTCGTATTAGAATATGCAAAATACTTTTGTATCATTGTGCTCAAAGGAAAGTAAATGTTCAAAATATGTTTGTTCCAAGTAATGTTTTCCAATCAGTCTCTACTCTACTAATTGTGAAATGCCTCCCCTATTTATATGTCCCATGATGTCTAGGGAAAAATGACAAGTATTATAAAGTCAATGTCACATCAATGCTCTTTCAATCTTAAATTGAAGTAAGTGTTAATTTTTATCTTTTAATAGGAACTGGACAATTTCTTTTTGTGTGAAGAAACTTTCTTAAATTTTCTTTTCTTTTTTTTTCCTAGAAAACAATGCCAGGAATGAAATGTACTTGAAATATTTAATTCATGAACAGATTCATTATCTCTTGGCATTTCAACACAATTAAGTATATATTTAGTAATAAATATGTCAAGCCTACAATTTTTGAATACCTATTTTAAACTATATTCTAAAAGTGGAGCCCTACAATATTTTTATTTAGTTACATTTGCAAAGCATTTAATGATCTCAAGCTAAAGGTCCTTAATAAGTATTTATTAAAAGTGAAATTATCTCCTAGAAGTAATACAAAGATGGGGAGGGGGTGATTAGGAAAATACTATGCACAGAAATGTATGTTTTGTGTGCATATCAATATGTCCAATGGGTAGGGCATTTCAGATAGCTGTCTGATGCCAAAGGAAATAGGATCCTGTATCTCCCTTAACATTTGGGGAGCTAGGAAGTGAATCTTAAGTCTCAAAAAAGGAAATAGTAAAACTCAGGTGTAAGGGACGGTAAACTCATGGTTAACTGACACACATCACTTTCTCTGTTTTGTGTGTGTGTGTGTGTGTGTGTGTGTGTGTGCCTGTACACAATGATCTGATAAGAATCACTTAAAATTTACATGCCTCTATCATCCTAATAATAAAGATAGCTTCTCAATAGCTTTTATTTACTACTTATTTCTTTAACAAATTTATATGTAAATTCCTAGTTGTTGCATTGTTAAAATTTATGCGGATCCTGAGAAAGAAGATACTTACTAAGAAGAGTAGTCTGGTGGCTCAACAGCAACAACAACAAGAACAACAACAAACAGAGCCTAGCAGTCATTTGTACACATGGACCTCTCACGCAACCCACACTTCAGGAAGAAACCTGCACTAAGCTGTCTGCCTTCCACACTGACCTGCCTGCCTACACTGTGTTCCTAACATCTGAGCCACACTTTATAAAGGAGTTCCTGCAATAGTATTTCAACTAGTAGGACCCAGGCTTGCCCCATCCAATCATAGCTGTGCAGCTATGTCCCCATCAGCATCTTCACTGACTAATCAGAGTGGCTCAATTCTGACCAATCAAGAAAGAACCTTTTGGAGCAATCAAACTGCAAGGATTTGGAGTCCTCATTTGCATGAGGATGGGCCAATCAGGGACAAGGAGGGGGGACTTCTGTCTATATAAGTCAGCTCCCCTCTGGCTCAGAGAGTGCACCTTTCCTTTGTACCAAACACTGAAGACTGTGTTTACCTGGTTGAAGCTGAACCACCAAAGATGAAACACCAAAGATGTTTCCCCGGAAAGACATCTCCCTGGAGCAGTGTGTAGCAGAGAGGAGCAGGCCAGTGTAGGCGCAGAGTGGACTGAACCGGACCAGACAGGAGCAAGTGGAGCAGGCTAGAGCAGAACAGATCAGAGATGTTAGCCAAAGAGGGGCCTGGTCCCAGGGCTGCCTCACAGCCGTGCTGCTTCATCACTGAGTTGTGACACTATTGAGCTGTTCCACGACCCTGCGGTATCACAATTGAGCTGCTTGCACTGATTAAAATTTCCTTCGTCACCACACTCTAAATCAGGGATTCTTTTTGGTGTTGAAGTGATACCAACAGCCATCGGTTGCCATCTACTACTCAACTTCTCAGAGGAAAAATATTCTTCTTAAATTGTGAGCTTATGATTGCTTCTTTCTCCCAGAATTAGAACTGCCAGCTGAGCTAAGTTTCTCTGAATAAATGTCTTGTGTTGACTAAGGAATAAATACTGCTCTAGGATTTCTTAAACCCAATGTAACTGTTTCAAGGGTCACATACAAGTTGCACACTCTACAAGTGCAGCTCTTCTGAGATGTAAAGTATTCCCCAGGCAGAGAAAAGGAGCTGCTTTCACACACCCCTCACTCCCTAGCTGTCGGGACTGGATAATTCACTTCTCTCTCTAACTGCACACAAACTGGACTTAAGCATGGCACAAAGGGGAAAATAAAGATAGAAAGGAATTCTGAGACAGACAATGAAAAATTGAGGTGGCTAAGGTGGGGAGTCATAAGAGCTGTAGCAAATCAACACAAAAATATGTTGATCCTAAGTGCAAAGCAGTATCTGTCCCCAAATCATTGGTGTACAAAGTAGCTCTAGTTCATGTCCTATGTTTGCCTGCTTTAAAACTTTATTACTAGTCAACACAAAGTGTCACATCTGACTTACAGCAATCTTAGATCTAACCACTACTATTAATACAAAAAATACAGACAACTGTAAAAAGGAAAAATCTTGGAGAAGTCAGAGCCCAATACTGCAGGCCCCCTTTCTTCTTCCATCACTAGTTGCTTTTTTAAAATTTAACACGTGAGGGTCAACTGGATGTGTCATCTACTTTCAATATCCCATTAACCTAGACTGACTAGGAACTTTCTGCTAGGAGCGTTCCATAGATAAGGACTCTCCCACTGCCAAGAGCCATTAGTGGATTGTTTTCACATTTCCAGGGGATCTGACTATATGATTCCTTGCTTTCTTTCCTAGGACTCCCATATAAAAAGGAAATAGACTGTAGGCCTTTGCTAACACTATTTTTTCCAGCCATAAAGTATCTTTTACTTCTTAAAAGTTTGAAGTTTTCAATTGTTTCTTATTGTGAAATAACTATACAGACATAGCAATTTTGAAAATTCCTCAAAATATTGAAAAATAAAGTGAAAAACATCGGAGTTCTATATCCAGAGATAACTAGTAATATATATCTTCTAAAACTGTGTGTGCGTGTGTGTGTAAATTTGTTTTTTACTTACCATTATATCATAAGCATTTTTATTTACTTACTTACTTACCCTTTATCATAAGCATTTTCCAAAATTCCCATGCAAATTTTCATTGTGTGGTGTTCCAATGTATAGTTATTCTTTCATCTATCTGTCAAAATTTAGTTGGTTTTCAACAGAACTTGTTTGTTTAAGTAACTTTTTAATATAACCCTTTAATGGAGATTTTTATTCATACATGTTTGGGGACATCCCTTATTTTTATTAGATACATTTCTATATGAAATATGCACAATGAATGGCTTTAAATATTACAGAATACTTTAAATAAATTTATACCACCAGAAGAATATGGCAGTGACATCTTCTTATAGCCATTTTATAACTGCATACTATTTTTGGAAATATATACACACTAGAGTGTTAATATTACTCAATTTTCCATTTATTTGATTAGTAGTATGCTCAAGTATTTTAAATATACCTTTTTATTCTTATGTTTAAAGAATGTGGATGATTATTTTATTCATGGCTTTCTTAAGTGTTTCTTAAAGACACTTCACCATTTTTATACTGATTTGAAGTAACACATCACTCTTAATAATAAATATTAAAATTGTAATAAGTAATATTTTTAATATTGTATGTCTTTAAAATAGTATATTATATTAAAAAGTACATGTTTATAATTAATTGTATATAATTATATATGGTATGTTTATATATCATCAACTATTATATTCATCTAATAGTTATGGATATATTAAATACTTTATATATGATATTTTATATGAAATAGTAAATATATATTATGCATGGATTGTATGTTTATATTATATATATAATAGTTTATAAACATTTATTGATTCTATATAATATACAATTTCAAGTATTTTTCAACTTTCTCAGTTGCCATTTGGTTGATTCAATAGTGATTTTTGTATACACACATTTTCAAATTTTTATATATTTAAATATGTAACTTTATACTTCCTATGAATTTGTTTTTTAAAATAAAATTCCAATTCAAATAGCTTATAAGCATAATTTTATTTAAGTTATATCATTGATTCATTCTGCATAATGCCAATAATTCTTTGGAAATGATTTGACTGGCGGTTACTATGGAATATTTTTCCAATATCATTGTAATGTAATCATTAATCAAGTTGTTATTACAACACTATTTATAAAAGGTTGTTGCTCATTGTTATAAAATCTTTTCTTATTACATACTATGTTTGTTCTTGAGGTTTTGTTCTGTTTCATTTTCCTATTTGTGTAGCAGTGCTGCAGTATGGATAACTGCTCTTAAGTTTACTATCACCTCTGCCAGATATTCTCTGTGTTGTAGGAGTGGAAGAGAATGCAGAACAGACAGTGGGGGACCAAGTTCTCTTGTCTGGCAATGTAGAAGTGGGGAAAATGTGTAATCCTTAATAATCTAAATGTCTGCAGTAGAAATGTCACTTACTGTACCAGTCAGTGTGCAAGCGAGAAACTGAATTAACGCTGTGGGATGTTCACCCTGCCATTGGATTTAGTTCTAAACCATTTCCTACAGGGTGGTTATTGCATTTCATTGTTGAACACTTTCAGCTCCAGATACTCAGAAGTGTGAAATGGTCCATTGTAAATGGATAACAAAATCGCTTGGATAAAATATTGTTAAACTGTGCGGCTGGCTGATTAGTGTTCATTTCTCTTTCTCGCAGGGTATCTGAAGGCAGACAGAATAATACTTGAAGAATGCGTAAGAGACTCTTAAGGAGAAAGTGCATTTGCTTCCCAATCTTTAGTAAAATCAGTGCCAGACAACATTCTAATTGCAGAATAGATGTCCTAGAAAACACCACCCTGCACTGTCATAAATGCAGATCTGCTGTGATCGAAAAGGAATAAAATACTTCAGAAATATTTCTAATACAACATGAGATAAACAATACCACCATCAGCCAGATAATCTCAAATGAGATACATAATAAAGTTGATGCAGCGATCATAGATTTCATAAATGATAATTCAGGAAACAGGGTATGCATCAAGGTGTGATGTGTGTTTCAAGGTTCAGGGCTATGTATTGAAAGACATTTAAAATTATATTCTTGATATGTCCTCGTGAATCTGTTTTCATCAGTGTCAATGTTTGATAGTATTTTCACAGACTAAATTAATTCCCCAAAGGGATTGAAGGGGAATAATAGTAATGCAAGCTCAATGTCACAGAAGGTATTTGCCAAGTAGGGAAGTTGTGAAATGGTTTTAAACAAGTCATCATGAAATTGACTTACAAGGTCTTTTGGTCTTGGTAATGGTGAATTTATTCACAAAATCATATTCCTAAAGTGCCACGTCATTCCAATCCCTATGGAATTAATTTAGTTTGTGAAAATACTATCAAACATTGACACTGATGAAAACAGATTCAGGAGCACATACCAAGAATATAATTTTAAATGTCTTTCAATACATAGCCCTGAACCTTGAAACACGTATCACACTTGCATGCATATCTTGTTTCCTGAAATACCGTTTATGAAATCTATGATCGCTGCATTGACTTTATTTCGTATCTCATTTGAGATTATCTAGCTGATGGTGGTATTGTTTATCTCATGTTGTATTAGAAATATTTCTGAAGTATTTTATTCCTTTTTGTTCACAGCAGACCTGCATTTATGACAGTGCAAGCTGGTATTTTCTGGGACATCTATTCTGCAATTAGAATGTTGTTTGGGACTGATTTTACTAAAGATTGGGACGCAAATGCACTTTCTCCTTAAGAGTCTTTTACTCATTCTTCAAGTATTATTCTGTCAGCCTTCAGATACCCTCAGTTAGTAATCTTCGTGGAGTTTTGTGGAGTTTCATGGCCAAGAAATCTAACAATGAAAAACTTGATGCCATCCATAACTCTCATGTCTTTGATGTTTCTAGAGATTAGTGAGCGTGCAGCAAGAGTAAGTCCAGGTTCCCTTTCTGAGTGTTTGGCTGCTGTTCCTCACTTGGAAAGACCCACATCCACCATTACGGCTGGCAGACATGCAGCAAAGACCACTGCATGCAAAGATGGGGAAAGAGGAAGAGAAGGGAGAGAAAAGAAGGGAGACAGAGACACAGAGAGAGACAGAAGTGGAGACAGAGATCTAGCTGAGAGAGTGCAATTAGAGTTGGAGCTACAAATGAGATGAAGCTGAAAAAGATACTTGCCACTAGTCACACTCATGGCCTTTAGCAAACTGTCAATCACCCCGAATCAGAAGAACATCCTCCTGAGGTGAAGCCTGGGGTGGGATGAGAAGAACCCTGCAGATATATGCCTTTCCTCAGCTGTCAAGACAGACTGCTGAAGACTGTTCAGATGCTAAGATGTTACGAGATTAGCCTCAAGGGCTGTGTGTTTAAATGTGGTGACTTTTAAGGACACTAAAAAAAAAGTGTTGAAATATCTTAAATATTGGCAGAAAATTTCATTTTTTTTAAAAAACAAATTAACTTAGGTTGAAAATGAAATCTAATTTTGAATTTTTATGTTATTATCCACATGGGATCATTTCTGATTTTCAACCAGCAGTTGGTATATTATACTTCCATTAACTTGCCATCAAGATAATTATTTCTGCAAATTTTGTGGGCAAATTACATGTACATGCACGTGTGTGTGTGTGTGTGTGTGTGTGTGTGTGTACATGCACGGGAGCAAATAGGATTTGCAAAAGAGAAAAATGACATTTTGTCACTTTCTTCTTATGTCATTTGTTTGCACAGGGATTAAGGAAATAGATAAGAATGACCTACTTGAGAGTCTGAAATTGTCTCCCTGGGAATTATCTTTGCATTTTAAATAGTTGCTTATGCATTGGTACTTAACCTTTCTTCAGATCAGGGAAAAAAAAAGTTGAAATATAAAATGGCTAAAGTTTATTTTATTAAATCTAGACAAAACTCAATGGAGGTTCTAATTTACCAGAAAGGTAGTATGTTTTTCTAACAGTAAATTGGACCAATTTGGAAAATGTACCTCTCTGAACCAATTAATCTGGCAAAGGGATTAGAAATTTCAATAAATACCCAGTTCTGGGTCTATGGATAGAATTAATAAACTCATATATGATGGAATAAAGTGTTGGAAGGAAGGTATTGCCAAAGAAAAGCCTGTGTGCTGTTATCAGAATAGGTAAATGGCTAGTTGAGAGCACATATAGTGAATATCTCAACAAAGGCATTGAAAAACCTTCTTCCTGCCTTACCCATTTGCCCTTGCTAGAGTCAGCCAAAAACAAAAATTTAAAAAATAACAATAATAATTAACATTTTGTTGTTGTTGTGCTGTGAAGATGTGGAAAGCTTACCAAAACCCCACAGCAATGAGTTTCTTACCTTGTGTCTCTCTCTCTTTGATCTAACCTTTCTATTTGTCTTAGGAGTACAGAGTTCTGAAACAGAAACAAATACATAAATGGCCAGTGGAAGACCTGCACATCTGAAGAGTGAGCAAAATAAATGAATGTCTAAACCTTCTTTTGACAATTCTATTTTACTTTCTGCCTTTCATTTCACTCTTCCTCAGGGTGAGATGATAAATAATTATGCCAATAAGCTGCCATGTGTTTCTATCACCAAAGAGGTAACATTTGTCAATTTACTGCTTATAATCCAGCTGAAGAGGGATCTACACACCAACAAAAGGATAATTTATCATAAAAATAAAGAATAGAGATGATTCAAATAAGACTTTATTTCCAATGGCTAAGAACAGTGTTCCTTTAAATGTCTTCAAATAGCTTTTGTTGACCAAAAACCAATGCTCCAACAGTTTTAATGTTGAGGACAGACTTTGTAATAAAGTGACAATTAATTGGCAAAATATTTGGGGACACAGACCTGAGTATCCTGAGCAAAAAAACAAAACATAAACAAACAAACAGAAAAACCGAACTTTGGCTTTATAAAAGAAAGGTTAAGAAAGTCGTAAAATTAGGTAAATTCTGTTTCCAATTAATCATTAATTCATTCTTTATTAACTCTCGAGTGCCCTTTCATCTGATTCTGCAAGACTTTCCTAATTTTTGTCTTTTTTTTTTTTCCACGACAGATAATATGAACCCTCCACTTTTATGGTCTGGCTCCCAGCTGGGTGGTAGCTGAATAGGGTGGAGTTGATCATATGGATGGTGTTCAGAGCAAGAATCCAGAGAGAGTTGAAATAAAATGGAAATAATACAGCAGAGCCAAATGAAGTAAAGAATAACAAAACAATAGAAATAATCAATCATCCCAAGGCTGATTATTTGTAAAGAACAATAAAACTATAACTCCAAGTACATCTGATCTCCAGCATAGGTAAGCAAAATCTATGAACAAATGGGGCTCGAACTACAGTATAGATGATGCTTATAGACAACAACAATGGAACACATTTGTTCCAGTCAATTTCACAATTTACGTAAATTGTTTCTTTTCCTAAACAACATAAATGGCCAATATTGACTCCACTCATAGTGTCAGACTGACTGGTTTGCATGATGTGCAAACTTCAGTGCTAAAACTGAGAAAGCTGAGGGGGAAACTTGGATGAATTGTTTATCCAAAGTCAGAAGGAATAGGTAAATGTTTTATATCACTATTTGCTTGAATAAATTAGTAGTCTAAAAAGTCACACACTTCACCAAATATACCAGCCTGTGGGATGTGATAGCTGAGCATACCAGACCTTAACAAAATAGTCCTAATTTGATACAATTGCTTTAAGACACAGGAAATAGGGAAATCTGCCTAACTCATTTAAAAAACAAACAAACAAACAACAACTATATATATGTATATATATATATATATACATATACATATATACATACATATCTCTCTCTATCTATCTATCTATCTATCTATCTATCTATCTATCTATCTATCTATCTATCTGAAATATTTACAACAAACATGGACAAATGAGATTATAAGAAATCATTAGACCAATTCCACTTTGAACATAAACGCAAAAATACTAATGACATATTAGCTTGCTGAAGCCACAATGTATATACGTTACGTTCTCTATTACTATAAACAATGCTACAACAAACATAGTTCAATGTACAACTTTATGTTTCTCTGCGAGTATTTCTTTAGGATGACTAAGTTAATGTAGTATTGCTGAAGTATAGGAAGTGCACATTTTAATTTGTACTACATATGTCAAAGTGCCTGCAAATTAGCTTTATTGGTTTACTAACAAAACATGAAACTGCTTCCCAACAATCTTGAAACACTTGAGGTTAGCAGACGTTAAAATTTTTGCCAATCTAATTTATAAAGATTTTTTTTGTTAAATCCTAATATTGACCTTTTATATTTTAATACTTCTCAAATTTATTTGTCCTACTTTACACAATTTGGTTGAGATCTCATAACAAGTCTCTGAAAGCATATGTTGTTTGAAACTGAATTTTCCCTAAGATTTTAAAGGACAATCAAATTTTATATATAAACTTATATGTCACCTATTAAAGGTGTGATCTCCATACATGTCACTACAACAAAAAGTAAAAATAAACAATGTTGTCCTAAAGTTCTTACGTTTTAAAGGACTTTAAATGTTAAAATTCAGAGAAATCATTATGCCTTGAACCAGGAAATAAGAGTTTGCAATGTACATAAAACATATTTAATGATAATTGGAATCTAACAATATACGAGGTCAGACAATTAAATTTACGAACTTGTTGCAATGATGTTGCTCACCTTTTTTGATATCAGAGGGATTATTCATTATGGATTTATACTAACTTGACAAACAGTTAACAAAGTTTAATATTTGGAAGTGCTGAAAAGGCTGTGTGAAAAAGTTAGACGACCTGAACTTTTCGCCAACAATTCAAGGCTCTTGCATCACAACAATGCACCGACTCACACAGCACTGCCTGTGAGGGAGTTTTTAGCCAGTAAACAAATAACTGTATTGGACCACCCTCCCTACTCACCTGATCTGGCCCACAATGACTTCTTTCTTTAAACTAAGATAAAGGAAATATTGAAAGGAAGACATTTTGATGACATTCAGGCCATCAAGGGTAATACGACTATGGCCATTCCAGAAAAAGAGTTCCAAAATTGCTTTGAAGGGTGGACTAGCCGCTGGCATCAGTGCATAGCTTCCCAAGGGGAGTACTTTGAAGGTGAGCATAGTGATATTCAGCAATGAGGTACATAGCACTTTTCCTAGGATGAGTTTGTGAACTTAATTGTCCTACTTTATATTCTTAATGTACTTGTAAAGCTTTATTTTTTTCAACAAATATACAGATTTTAGTAAATTTATTCTAGGGTCATTGTTAGTTGATTTTGGGGCTTACAAATGATAACTTTTCATATAATTGCATTTTCCAACAGTAAGTTGATGGCATAGCAAAATTAAATTTGATATTTTCTGTTCTAATAATATTATCAGCAATCATTTTTATTCTTTCTTTTTTAATTATCATACATTTTATTATTTTTCCTTGTTTTCAGCACTTACTGGGACTTATATTAAATACCAAAAAGAAGTGATAATAGGGAGCATCTTTTCCACATGTTTCTGACATTAAAGTTCCTATAAGTTTGTGAAGATGCTTGTTTCAGGATAAAAAAGTTCTCATCAATAGTATTTTCCTAAGAGTTTCTATTGCCAATGGCTGTTGAATTTATTACACTTTCGCTACATCAATTGGGATAATTCTGTTTTTCCTTTATTAAAAGGTAAATAAAATGAATTGTTTTAATCTGTGTTCCAACATTGTCAACCAGTAATAAACTGAATGAGTTACGATGCATTAATTTATGTACACTGCTTGGACATTTGAGACCTCTGTTCATTGATGGGTACATGATTCAGAATAGTGCTGCTCATATATATTTGTTTTTAAAAAGTGCAAATGGTCAGTCTACTGTAAAATTTCATTGCTAGACATTTAGATCCCAATGAAGGTAAAGATTAAATGTAAGAGAGATCACGTAGAATCTAGGTTCGCAGTCTCCCTAACAAGCTTACATACACAGCTATGAATAAACACGGAGCCATGTGCAAACCAGACCAGTCCACAGACAAGATTCTACCACTACCATCTCATACCCTGACCATGTCCGGAGATTAGTGTTCTTCCAACCAAGGAGGTACACACCTCCTGTCCCATCCTGGACCAGCCTCTATTTGCTCAGTTGCGTTAGATATCATGCTGGCCACTCCTTTTTTAAACCATCCCCACGGCTTTTATTTTTTTTCTCACCATGAAATGGTCTTCTGATTTGTCCCAGTGGTAGTATATTATAAAAAGAATGTCTTTTTTTAGTCAATCTTCTTTAAAGAATGCTCCTCTTAAAATCTGCCTGTTTTTAAGATCAGAATGTGTACTGCAATGATCATTTAAGTTCCAGTGTCGTGGTTTCTAACTATAAAATTAATTATGATATGAGATATTTATGGTTGGAATATGGAAATGAAATAAAAGTAGTAGAAAACATGCTGTAATTAATGACAACTCAAATAATGACCTAGTAAATTAGTAAAAATGGAAAACCAAATAAATACTCATTAGATGTCTAAAATGGTGTAACCGAGGAATATATTTACGTTCAAGATTGTACCAGGTCTTTTCTCTTGTTGTATCAACTTGCGGACGGAAGGACCCCTTCAGCCCCACAGAACTCACAACAGTCCTGCTCAGGGTCATTAGTGAGTAAACGCAAATGCACCACAATTTTCCTTCTGAAATCTTTCAACTGTCACACTTTCACTGCCAAATCACCTCTGAGAGGGAGAAGATGTTTTTTTCTAAGGTGCTTTGCAGTTATTGGTGACACAGGCAGAGCACCTAAGTGTGCATGCAGGACAGCCATGCTGAATGTTGGTCCTCTAAGGCACCGGGTACTCCAGGAGAAAGAAAACAATCTCTCACTCTAACTGTGGGAAGTAGGACACACTTCTTGGGTGAAAACTCAGATTCAGCGACCCTGCTAAATCCTGTGACACCACTGTGAACATTGCTGAATAGCATATGTCAAAATGTATTGTTTAATCATGTCATGTCTGCATTCATGGAAACTCCACCCTAGCTATTTAGATAGAACAAAATGATTAATAATGGCAATTCAAGAGAATGCATTGAATAGGCCACGTGACACAAGACGACTAGCATTTGCTCTCGCAAAAGATGAACAGCATGGGCTTTGGGATTTATAGAGAAATGCTAGGACTATAAATAATTCTATCTCAAAATAACAAATTCATATTTTCACAGATATATTCCCTATGTGTCTATTTTTGTATAACCACTCACTCGTTTTTATAATATCATTACCCCACCTTCAAATTCTGTTTTAGTAACTATAACATTTGTGCTGTGAGCATTTTTCTGGAATCAATAATTCTCCTGCTATGCAATAGTTTCTTGTTGATTTTTACTGAAAATGTTGTCCTCCCGTGGCTTGAAATGCTGCATAATTCTGTCTTTTGCTCACCAATTCCACTCACCACTTATGCTTCTTGGTTTCACAGCCAGTGTTCCCTGAGTCACAGTTTAGCAAGTTGCTGTTCACAAAAATAAAATTGCTAAAATAAAAAGTGCTTTTCAAGAAAAGACTCTGAAATTGTGCTGGAATAACAGCAGACAAAATGGCTTAACAAGCACTTTGTAACCTTTCATTTTGTATTTTTCTAAAGTGGCTCATAGAAGTCACCCTCTTCTTTCACCCCTACTCACCCTTAGGCTCTACGCCTCCAATTGCCCATTCAGTTAATTACCAGAAATTAATTAATATTAGGAAATGTTTATTCTTTTTCTGCTTATTCTTTTCTCCCTCCCAGTCCTTGTAATTCGATTCTTAATAGATAAAATACTTTCTGAGGACATACTGGCAACTTAGAACAAACGTTTCAAAAGAGAGCATATGTATTAGCTTAGCAATCAGAGTTCTTAACATTGATTTTAAGAAAATCATCAAGAAATTCCAGCATGCTTATTAACAAGTGGATTATAATAGCTCTTTCCTCTTCCCATGTTCTCTCATGAAGGAAACAATCCAAATGCTGATGAATGTAAAAATAAATTTTAATTTTAAAAGGCATAGCACATACCAAACAATGTACTGCCAATTCTTGCTTAAAAATTTGTGATGTGAACATATATGGACACAGACACAGACACACACACAGACACACACACACACACACACACACACACTAACATGTCCAGTATGTAAACATAAAGCATGGGATACAAAACTCTATTTATACTATACATTGTTTAAGAATATATTATACCTATATAATATATACATATATGAATATACACGTAAATATATAGCATATACTTATATAATGGTTAATATACGTACATATAATAAAGGCTAGAAACCAACACATCTTTATGTATTAATGTTGTGCTAAATTTTAACACTTTTTCCAAGAGTCAGACTGAAAGAAAATAGATACTTTATTTGGGTAGTTGTAATGGGGGTAACACCCAAGCGTGGGGAATTAAAGGGACTTTGTAGAAAAAGAAATAAAGTGCAGGCTCACCACAAATTTGTTTCACTTTAGTCAGACAGATATCTCAAAGCTCATTTTCTTTGTGACTTGACCCATGTAAGGCAATTTTTGTTTTCAGAATTGTTGACTCAAAGAAGGAATTTAGCGGTAGTGGGTTAGACCTTAATACCAGGGAGCAAGTGGTCAGTATGGAAAATGTGACAGTTTTCCCCGTGGACATATCACTCGGTTGTAGGATTGTAGATAATTTTTATTATCTGCTTTATATTTCTTCATTTCCTGAAGTGTTTTCAAAGGGAAAGTATGTATTGTACAATAAAAATATTTTAATAAAATTATGCATGCATTATTTTCTCTGGAAAAAATTTGTCTTGAAACCAAATTGGGCATGTTCAGCAATGAAAAGGGTTGTCTCATTCAGCAAGTATGTGCGCAGGCTGATAGTTCCCTGGCTACTACTGTGAAACTTATCATAAAATTAGAAAATTAAATTGTTTTTTTTCAAATAAAAGAGCAACTTTTTATGCATTTATTTTAATTCTACAAGTCAGTGTGTGTGTGTGTGTGTGTGTGTGTGTGTGTGTGTGTGTGTGTGTTGGTGGGTGGCCTTCTATTTGATTTAAACCAAAATTCCATTTGACTATAATAAAATCTTTAATTGAAATTTCCATTAACTCTTTATTCAGATGTAAATAAAATAAATTTTAAGAGTGACTCTTTTTATTGATTGTTTTACAATTACAAAACATGCCCCCTATTTTATTCCTCCCATCATTGTTCATATTAGTTTATTACCTAAAGATTTTAGGAGACTAGAAAATTAGACAATAATGTGAAGGTAACTAGAAGAGATCATAAAGAGCTACAATATTCTAAGAGAAAATAATTAATACAATACTCAAAAGTATTTGTTTATACAAAACATTTATCTTCAGCTTTTATCAAATACTTAAATTTCATATGAAGCTATGTCTGTACTTGGTACAATCAGAAGTAGTCTTGGTTTTCTCAGAATTCTCAGAACATTTATGTAAACCACTATTATTAAAATTAATAATTGTATTTTAGTCATATTTTATATATATGAATTTATATATACTTATTATATATAAGTATATATAATATATATTAATATATATAAATATATAATTATAATATAATACAATTAATAAATATATATAATATTATATATAAATATATACATATATAAATATAATATTTATATATAAATATGTATATATAAATACAAATATATGTATATGTATACGCACACGTACATATATCATGTTTCCCTGAAAATAAGACCTAGCCAGACAATTATGCGTCTTTTGGAGGAAAAATTAATATAAGACTCAGTCTTATTTTACTATAAGACTCGATCTTATATACTATACTGTAATATAATATAATGTAAGACCGGGTCTTATATTAATTTTTGCTCCAAAATATGCATTAGAGCTGATTGTCTGACTAGGACTTATTTTCAGGGAAACATGGTATATACAGAGGGTACCAAAAAATGTATGCACATTTTAAGATAGCAGAAAATGATTAAAATTGTAATACTCAATATATACTGGTAACAAAAGATGTATACAAGTCACGTTTGACTTCTGCAATTACAAGAGGTGCTCAAAGTGGTTCCATTAGTGTCCAGACACTTCTGATTACAGCGAACTACTGCTTGAGCAACGTTGACCAAAGTGTCCACTTGTACACATTTTTTTGGTATCCCTGGTATATATACACCACATATTACAATTATAATACTATAAATGTATTGGGGACTGGACCTATAGCTGATTCATAATCTTTCTGACTTACATTTCACTGGGTTGGGGAGTTTTGGGGATTTCTGGTCTGAGCACAGAGATGTAGAGACTTGGATAGAATTTTGGTCTAACACTATCATAGAAAAGGTGCACAAACTTCAAATGAAGGACTTTTGTAAACCCACTGGAGATATGACTGAGGTCACATGGCAGACAACTAACTACTAGTCAGACACGGTGAGAAAGATAGGTATCAGCGAGGAAGAACGGGAGAGACCTGGATGCTGTGTAAACCAAATGAGAGAATAAACAGTAAGTGTGTAAGGAGCTGCCAATGTGGGAGTGTGGGTAGTTAGAGTGTGAACCCCATGGGAAATGCAGACCTGGCTGGTTTCTCAACCTTGAGCAGGGCTTTCCTCCAGGAAACCCATTAGGCTCTCATGGAGCTGTTTGGGGAGAATGTAGAGAAAGCTTCTCCTGTGTGGAGGGACTATCAACAATTGTCGAAATATAATCAAACTGCTCCTTCCTCTCTGCTTCCATCCCACTAAGAAAAATAGACTTAACCTTCGGGTGAGGGCACTGGTATAAGCCCATTGCATGTGGGGGACAGGAACTGAGGCCATAATCCAAACTCCATCAATATCTCCCATGTGTTTTAAGTAAAAAATGAGTAAGTACACACACAAAAACAAAAACAGGAAAAGATAAATCAGCAGGGAGAAGGCCTCAAAACTGTAGCAGCCTAAGCATACTGATGGATGCAAACTACGGCCAGGGGAGGAGAGTGACAGGAAAAAAAGAAGCTGCAGCCCTGGAAGAGGGACAGGGACACTACAGAGGGCCACAGCCACAGTCTGTATCTGAGACTGAAGTTAATCAGAACATCAGGAAACATTTATCATTTCATCACTCTCACCATCGTGCTAACAAACCTCCCCGCAAATGACCGGGGAACACAGCTGGAGAGGGACAAAGGGAGACAAGGGGAAGGCCCAAAATCTACTAAGGAGAGAGAAATGCAGTACAGCTGATGGGCTGGAAGTGTATGGTGCCCTTAGCATCAATCTCCATCTGGTAACCATAGCAACCACAAACATCAAACCCACCCAGACTCCTGACTAGATCAACTCAAACTTCACACTAGGCCCCGCAGGAGCAAGGGGTACTCATTGCCACACCTCAGTATACATTGTCATAAACAATATATATAGGTTTCAACAGAAAATTCCAAGACAAAGCAGAATAAAAAGAAACAGTCCTCAGAACCACACTCAGATATCAACTTGACAATTTCAGATGGGAATATAAAACAGTTATGATTGTTCTGGTAAAAGTTTTAATATAAAAGGTAATAGCATGCAATATTAGGTAAATTCAGCAGAAATTTGGAAATTATAAAAAGAGTTAGTTCAGGTATTCATCTCGGTTTGGTATCATTGGTTTTACCATGTGTGACGCTATCTTGGGTCTGTGGCTTTCTCTCTAACAACTGAGACATTCACAGAGCTTGAAGATGACCCGAAAGAGGATGATGAATCATTGAGAAACAGCAACAAAATCAACAGAATGAAAGTTTCAGTTGCTGATGGAAATGGGCCCTCGATGGGGGAGATTGCCCTGAGTGAACTCATCTTGTATTTATCAGCTTGCAAATTCTTGGACACAGCACTTTCTTTTCCACCTGACAAGATGCCATTATTTCACATTTATAGGTGGGCATTTGTGACAGAAGTAGACACAGAAGGCCCTGCCTTTCTGTCAGATCTAGAGGAAAATCATCAAGAATGCAAACCCACACTGTTAGGATTCTAGAACTTCTACAATTCAAATATGGGGAAATTGGCTCTGATGAGGTCACCCTGAAGAGCAAATTCCCTCTTGTGAACCAACATTCTGTTTTCAGCATTGGGCAACTGATGCCATTCTTTAAGACTCTAAACTGTGCTTTTAAAACCCCAAATACACTGCCTGCTGACCCCCATTCTTAGAGTTTCCTATCATAGATAGCCCAAGGGTCTTGAAACAACTGGAGGAATGTGTTGTGACTTTTTGGAACATCTGGAATGTTAACCTTATAAGACAATTTGTTTAATCCATTCACTGATACTTCAGCAGATACTGGGATATATTCTAAACAAGAAAGGAGCCAGAATAGTGCTTTTAAAACAAGTCTATTTCAATTTTGAAAGTAGATTTCAGATAATTTTTTTGTTGGGCAACAAAATACACCACCCTGAATACCTTGTAATATATTTGGACCTGACTGTATGTTTCTTCCTCAATTTATGTAAAGAAAATAAAGTTAATATATTATCTAAAAAACAAACAAACAAACACAACAATCAAACAGATATATTAGAAGTAAAATAAGTAACAAATATGAAGTATGTCTTCACAAGCTCACCATAGACACTGCAAAGGTAAGAAATAATTAACTTGAAGATAGGCCAATAGAAATTACAAACAGAAAAAAGGTAAAATAAAAAAAGAAAAAGAAACAGACCAGCATATCCAACAGCTATGAGACAATATTAAACATTGTTACATAGACATAAAAGAAATATTTGAAGAAATAGTGTCAGGAATTTTCCATTGAGAGTATCTAGAAGCAATGATACCTCAATGACAAAAAGCACAATTAGCTTCCAAGTCTTGGCTTCTAAATGCCACTGTCCAATAAAAGGAATCATGACTCTTTGGAGAGATGGCTGATTCTAGGACAATACAACATGAGTGCAGAGCACCTTGCAGTGCCAGAAAGTAAAGAAGATTTCAACAAAGAAAAGGGTGGAGTCATGTCAAAGGGACACAGGAGGCAACCAAAGAGGTCCCAATAATCACAGGTAGGTAGAACAACTTAAGTAACAAAAGAAATACTCTGTTATTATAACTCAAAATTTAAAATAAACATGCATATTACAGAATTGTACACCTTAAATCTATGTAACTTTACTAACAATTGTCACCCCAATACACTTTAATTTAAAAAATAATTAAAAAATAAATATGCATGAGTCTATACTGATGTAAATAACTGATGGTGATGTAACAAGTTTTCCTTAAAGTAGAATTCCAGATAATATATGCAGATACCTTCTGGAGGTAAAGCTTAATCCTTTCCCCCACACCCTTCCTGTGTATGTTACATTTAATGGCTCACTTCTAAACCATAAAATATAGAAAGAAAAATAGAGTGGAGAATGTGACAAACACTGCTTTAACTAAGTCTTAAAGTCAACATCAAAAGTGATGTTTAACCCCAGATATGATGTGATGAGAAGGGTACATCACCTCGATGTTAATTTTTCCCAAAACTTTCTGTCTAATCACGAGAAAGAATTAGTCAAACTCAAATTGAGTAACTTCCTGCAAAATATCTGACAAATACATCTCAAAATAGTCAAAGTTATGAAAAACAAGAAAAGACTGGAAAACTGTGATGGACCACAGGAGGCATGGCAACTAAATGAAATATGAAATCCTGTATTGGATCCCAGAATAGAAAAAAAAAAGATATTAGTGGAAAACCTCATGGAATCCAAATGAAGTCTGCAGTTTAGTTAATGCATTAAAGGTTAAGTTCTTAGTTTGACAAATGTATGGAGGATGCATAAGGACTAAACATGACGGGAAACGGGATGACAGGTTCAAACTGGCTGAGAACTGTCTGTATGACGTTTCACACTTTTCTATAAATCTAAAATTATTTCAAAATTTAAAAAGTTTATTAAAAATTAAGTGAATCAAAAATATACACATATAGATTGACTCAGGAGAAAACAGTTGTTGAATTAGTAAGATATAACTTTAGGTTTTTATTGGAGGCATAATAATAAGACCAAAATTCAAATATACATAAAAGTTTTCATTTTCACAGTAATAGCAACTCTTTAATAGACATCAGCACAATACAGAGCAGCGAATACTTGTGTGACCTTCTCCTTGGAGTAGATAAAAACACATACCACAAGGGTTTCTCAGATTATATCCATGTTGTCTACCATTGTACACAACCATTGGCCTCACATTTATCTGTTAGTCAGTAAGTGGTGACTACCTAGTTTGCATAGGTTTAATACACTTCAGATTCTCAAACTTAAATGTTGAACGTCGGTACTTCAGAAAACAAGAATGATTAATCTCTGTTTTTACCGTTTCTACAAGGTTAACGTATTTTTTTAAAGTTTTTGTTCTCCCTATGGAAATATAAGTTACCCACTATCAAAATTAAAACACTCAGGAAGTGAAGTGGAATTTCTATTAAAATCTCTAACTGTACCTTTTAAGCAACAAGAATAGAATATATTTGATCCAAAATTGAACTGTTCTCAAGTTAGATGGTAAAAGCTAATTACTGTGGTGACATCAGTGTTTTGTTAGTGCACTGCATATCAGAGAGATTAGGCAAGCTTTACAATGTATTATGTCAATCAGAAATGCTAATGTCAGCTATAAACCTTGTTAAAAGACCTCCAAGAGTTAAAAATCAAAGTTTTTGTATTTTTATCTTTCCCATCTCTTGGTAGTTGATTTAATCCTGCTCAATAAACAGATGCATTTAAACAATTTTATGGAAGGCATCCCAATCATAAAATTAGCCTCGGGGGAAGTGGAACTATTGTCTTGAGAATAATCATTTCTTGCAAATTGGAATGCATGAAATCTGATTTATTTTTAAAAGCATGAGTTAAGCAAAATACTTGATGTTTTAATGATTAGAAGCTGTATTTCATGCACTGCCTAAACATAGTAACATTGGAAAAAAAATACTGATCTTTAGAGTTACTTTCTTAGTTGGACATTGGCCCCTTCAATATGATCTAGAAATATTAAATGTGTGGCTATTTAGTTATAAAGTGGTTTCACATAATTATTAACATTTATTGGGAAGAAAAATTTGTAATTTAAGATATGAACACAAAAGCTATATATGCTTATAAAAAGTTATGCTTTAGGCCTTACTGCACTATTTTGAATGAAACTAGCACATTTCAGGCTAGCAGACAAAAGGTAGAGTTTGATTTCAGAAAGACTGACAAGACCTAATTCTCTGACAGCCTTTTTTCAGAAATTAATAGGAACTCAATAGTTAGGTTCTTTAAATCCGTCAGATTATTCAGTAGAAGCAAAAAAAAAAAAGTTGGGTTAAGATTTTAAAGACAGAGAGAGGGAAAAGAGAGACAAAAAGATGAATAGAGCTTTAGGCACCTCTTGGACAATAATAAAATACTGAATAGCTTATGAAAGCTTGATATTAACTTTAGACCTTTACTTTTTATAACATAAGCATTTATGATTATAAATATTCCTCCAAACACTATGTTAGTTGCAATACAAATATTATTATATATTTTATTTTGATTTTCAGTTGAAAATATTTCCAACTTTCCGTGTGATTTCTCTGTTTTACCCATCAGTGTTTTAGAAGTGTATCATTTAATTTACACATATTTTAGGATATTCCATATATCTCTCTTGTTATTCATTTTTAATTCTATTCTGTCATTGTCAGAAACAAACTCTTCATGATTTTAATTATTTTAAATACACTGAGACTTTCTTTAGGTCCCAGCATATGTAATATCTAGGAGAATGTTCTTTATTCACTTTAGAAGAGTAAATATTCTGCTGTCATGGGTGGATTGTTCTGTATGTCAATTATGTCAAGCTGATTAACAATTGTATTCTAGTCTTTTATGTTCTTATTGATTTTTTCTTCTGCTTCTTCCAGCAAATACTGAGGGAGAAGTGGTGAATTCAACAAAAATAACTGTGGACATCTCTATTTCTCCTTTGTTTTGTTATTTCTGACTTCATATATGTTAAATGCTACTATTTGTGTTCTTGAATGATACATTTCTTTATCATTAGAAGATGTCCCTTTTTATTCCTGGCAGTATTCTTTTATGTTTAGCTCAATCTGATACAAATATGCCCATTCCAGCTTTCTTATGATTAATGCTTTTTTGATATATCTTTTCCCAATCCTTTTACTTTCAATTACATATGTCCTTACATTTAAAATCATTTTCCCATATACAATTTAGACCTGGGTCTTGCACTTTTATCCATTCTGTCAATATCTGCTTTTAATTAAAATTTTAGACCATTAAGATTTAATGTAATTAACAATGTCATTTTGGGTTTAAAAAATATCTTACTACTTGTCCCATCTATTATTCTGTATTTTGATGGAGTAATTGACTATACGTTAGTAATCCGATTTATCTTTCTCTTGACTTATTAATTATCTCTTATTTTTTAAATGTTGTTCTGTGATTTGCAATATGTTCCTTTAGCTTTCCATAGTCCATACTGAAATAATAGTTATTTCACCTTTATTGTAGAACCTTACACTAGAATATTTAAATATCCTCTTCCTGTACTTGGTGCCATTGTTCACAATCTACTTAAACATAAATTATAAACTGTACACTATATTAGGGTTTTTTCTTTAAAATCAATTACTCTTAAGGAAATTAACAAAATAAATATACATTTGTTATTTATTGACATATTTATCATTTATGGCATTCTTCTTATGAGTGTGCATTTTCTTTTTCTCTCACTCCTCTACTTCTGGGACTTCAATTTCACACATATTAACCACTTAATATTTTCCCAGGGGTCCCTGATTTTGAGTTCATTTTTCATCCTCCACTGATTAAAAAGAATACATTAATTATAAGAACAAAAATTAATGTGTAGACAAATTTTCTCCATAACATAGCCATTATGACAATAACTGTTAAAACTGACTTTGTCTGTTACTCTCAAATTCTAACACTGATTATGTGTTTAAAAAGAAAAAAAAGCAGAGACAAAATGTGCAAAACTTACAAAGACAGGAAGGTCAAAAGTGTAGATTCTTGAAGAATGTTCGCACATAAAGGAAATCAAGCCTCATTAACACTAATTAGCTCTCCTGCACACACACCTACATTTCACTGCAGCAGCCTCCTTCACAGTTTCCTAAGAAAACAGATTAAATTTGGGGTAGTCTAATATGCTCTATTTACTGAAATCTGTCAACAGTGTACTTTTGATGTTCCAGAAGATTTATCTTCATAAAGCATGGATGTTTCACAAAGGCAGAAATCAGAAATCTACAGTTTGCCTTGTCATATATTTGTTCTACATTTCACCTCTTGACAGTCAACACATCATGCATGGTTAATTTCAGTGCAACAGAAAATGGACTGATTCATTCGGATTATTTAATATAACCACACCATCATTGCCAAATGTATGAAGGTTTGTTTTGTTGTTGTTGTTGTTGTTATTGTTTGTTTGGTTTTTTGTATATCCTTGCTGTTTATTCCATTCCAATTTATGCTGAATTAGTTATTGTTCTCCCTCACTATGGAGTAAATTTGATGATAGGATGTCTGTCTCATTTTTTGTTTATTAGTTTCAGGTGTATAAACCAATGTAATAGACATTTATCATTTATAACCCTCACACAGTGATAACCCCCCTCGCCCCCCTCATTTTAAAAAAATATTCAGTACCTTGGCCACTGCTTTACACAAAAACTGCCACATCGAATCGACTTTTTCTTAAAGCAGGGGTGCAACTAAAAATGCAGAAACAAAACCCAACATCTCAGACTGAATGACTTGCAAACCCTCTAAGCAGGAATTACTGTTGGGCCCCACATGTTCTTAGCACTCTTTTCTTTCCTTTTCAATGAAGATGGCTGATGGCACATGTGGGTGTGAGGACACCATGTGTTCAGTGTCCTTTGGGACCATGACTGCCTGATCATGCCAGTGGTCAGTACTAGAATATCACCCCTTTGTTTATTCTACAAAATCCCACAAGGCGTTGCAGAACTGCTCACTGAAGAAGACTAACTCCGGCTGAGGTCTACACCAGCATTTATTCTTTGTACACTTCTCAATGGATGCTACTTGGTTAGAAGACAAGTAAACAAACAACAAAATAAAAGTTGTTTAAATGAGAAGTTTAAGGCTATGATGAGAAACTTGCTTTCTACGTTCCTCAGTCCATCTGGTAGAAAGTGGCTTTATCACACAGCTCTGATGTTAACACCTCTGCTGACAGCAGATGGACCGACCCTGATACATCACAGTCTAATCCCAAATGTAGGAAGTCATTTGATTCAGGTACCCATTCCTCAACCCTTCATTTGTGCCCAGGTAGCAGGTTCACGATATATAGTGTGGCTACTTCTATTGAGACAGCAGGAAGTGAGTAGGAGGCAAGATCCCAGAAAGCAATGGCACAGTAGTCTACAGAACAGGACAATGGGGTCTGAGGACAATAAGATAGATGACCTATAGGACGGGTATCGTACATCCATACCAGTCTTCCACTACAAACACGAAATCACCCCTTATTTGAAAGAAGGAGAATTAGTTACGAGCACATTATGCTTATTTAGCAAGGGAAAAACAGAGTGACCCAGGACTATAATTTTTCAGAAGACCAATCTGATAGTAAAGTAAGGAAGATCTCAAAAAACTCTTCCCTGGCCTAATTTAACCTTTCCACTTCACTGAAGCTGACAGCCACTATCTGTAAACCAAAACAATAAACGAGCCACTTTAAAATGGATTCAGAGCTGCCATCCCAGAGGAACTGCCCTGCCTCACTTATGCCTTAAACCTTTGGACTGGGCCTAAGCAACCTTGTGCCCTGAAGAACTGTTTACAATGACAACAGGAAAACAGTTATTATGACGACTGGATGGATGGCTACTGCACTAAAAATTAAAACCATCGTTTAGACCTAACATCACTATGTTTGTTACCCACATCAATAGAAATGCCTTCCTTCTGCTAATGAAATTGTTTCCCTTCCCTTTCTCACAAATACCCCTTGTCTTTATTTCCTAATTGCAACACTATTTGGGTTTCTGCCTGAAACAGTAAAATCTCAAGTAAATGCTTGTTACCTCTCACTTTGAAAAGCCTTATATTTTTAGGTCTATCTATCTATCTATCTATCTATCTATCTATCTATCTATCTATCTATCTATCATCTATCTATCTATCTATCTATCTATCTATCTATCTATCTTCTATATATTAATATCTACCTATCAAATTTAATTAATTCAACTTATTTAACAAATTTAAATTTAATTCATTAAACTTCATGGAGAAAAAGGAATAGATGTGTTATACTTGTGTGCGTGAGCACAAACACTGATGTCCAAGACAGCTTCTCCAGTAATGAGAGAAGTGTTGATTCCAGAATCAAGGCAATTCTTTAACTAAGAGTGGCCTATTTCATTTTGAATTTATGAAGGAAATGGACAGGTGCTGAAATGTCAGTAACCATCTTTTAATACATCCTCATTTCTTTCTTTCTTTCTCAGTCTTAACAACTAAGTTTGAAGTATTATCAAGACAAAGTGCTTTTTATAGCAATGTTCAAAAGATTGGTTTTCAATTTCTGGTTGATAATGCCAGCTCCCAATACACGGCTGTTACTTCCTTCTGTTAATTCCTTTTTTAATATATCTGTCATAATTTTCATCTATTGTGCAAATCCAATTATATTTTAAGCAACACCAGAATTATCTAAATCAACACAAACATTTTCAAGTGAAACATAATAAGACATCAGAGAGATGATATTTCTTCAAAGTTATTATTATTTTTTTTTGTTTTGACTTAAATTGAAATGAGAATTCTTTTTGGAACGTAGTGGGGAATTGAACTAATTAACACTTTTCTTAACATTAAAATATATTTGATATATATTCTTTAGGGAAGACAATTGTTTTGATTTCATCAACTGGAACTTCTGAAAAAAAGGAGACATGAAATAAGAATGGGATTAAAATAAACCATTTGCATAGATCTTTCAAGTTCATGAAAATTTAGCATCCAGGTTGCATTTGTCAGTGCAGGATTTCTCAAAATTCCCTATTCAGAAACTCACCTGGCAAGTTTGCTAAAATTCACCTCTGGGGTTTAGGTACAGGTATTGCAGTATTGTAGTGTGGGGTACCGGAGCTAGGGTCCAGAAAGCATTCCCTGCACTGATAAATCAATCTAGATGCTAAATTTTTATGTAAGTAAGTTATATAAGAAACAATTCCAGACTGGCAAGGACTCATATTAAAATGAGCGATACAAGATTGCATGGCATACAAACACGCAAAGAAGGAGAAACAGTACGATAAATACTATAGTAGATTTGTAAGCAGATTTCATTAAGAAAACAATGGAAGAAGCAATGAAAGGTTTGGGGATGGGGGGAGGAATTTTGAAGAGACTATGCGCACCATTGTTAGAAATGTACTTAATTGAAGCATATAATTTTGTTTTTGGTCTTGTTAATCAACTTGCCCAATCAGCCCATGAATACCAGGGAGAAACTTGTAAGCCCCAAATCTGTTTAACTGCTCCATTCCAATGAGGGGGACCTACAAACATCAGAGGAACCAAAGGCATCTCACCAGGCAAAGGAACGGGCAGAGATTTTGTAGGATTTGGGGAAAGTGGTGACAATTAAATAAAACAGTGTTATTGATGTTTTAAAAATAAAACATTGGTTTGATGGGTTCAGAATAAAGTTAGGGCTTTGTAAAGGAGTGAACACCAGATCTGGACTGCACAGTGAACGCAAGTTCCTATTTCCTTGGAAACGACCGTTCAGATAGATGCAGAACGCTGTATACAGAAACCCATTATCTGAAGCTGCATATCTGGGTTGGAGACAGGACCACTTCTGTGTGTCAGTGATTTGGTTCCTCTAGTCAGACCCGTTTCTGATGGTCCCTGACTTTAGAGCTGAAGCTATTTGGTAAGTAAGAAAACAGAAATCACTCAGAGGAGCGGTCATTACAGCACTCTGTAATCGTAGTGTGCATTTGAGAGAAATGATGTGTCCGATGCCACAGCCTTCATCTTCGTCTGGTATTCCAGCCTGATGAATGGCTGAGCAGATCCTTCCTTTCTCAGTCGGAGCTGGTTTTACTCTTTACAATGTATTTCCAATGCCTCCTGTACTATGATGGTTCCAAACACCGTGCCATTTCAGGCCTTCTTGATGTCCCAGGATCTTTCCTCATTTGTTTTGTGAAGTACAACACATCTTCCTGGTTTTCATTAGGAATTTCCTGCTCTCTGAACTCTTTCTGTAATACCCTCCACCCCCATCATCTAATTTGGTGGCATCCCTGGTATTCTGAACACATCGCTTGTACTGGGCACCCTCAGCATCCTTACAAGGAAGAGTTTGGTGATGGTTCACCTTAAATTTAGGTTCCAGGTGTAAGCAAGGCTAAAGTGACATCACGTTTCAGCTATACAAAGAAACTGTTAGCTCTTCTTATTGGGTACACAACTTCTCTTAGGTGGAATCAATTAAGGGCAAAATTAGATGCTGACTGACAGACCGGGAGCTGTGTCGGTTGTTCTCTTTGTCTCCAGACCCACTTTTGCCATGGGTTGTGCTGTTTGCCTGTGAGGGTGACTTGATTTCAGTTGATTGACTGTGCTGTCCTCCAGCTGGCTGTTAGGCTCACACTGTTTTCTGTGTTCCGGCTGCCTCTCTCTGGCTGTAGTTTGGGTTGAGTGGTCCTCCTGTAGCTCAAGCTCACAGCGGGCTGTCCTTGCTCCTCCAGGCTGAGTGTTGGCAGCAGGTGGCAGCTGTTGCTTATTCCTGGGACTGTCCCATCCCTTAGTGGTCCCCTTCACCTGCTCGCACCACTTTACATGGCACCATTGCAAAATCATTTTAATAAATCTCTGTAATGTGCCATTTGTTTCATGCTGGGACTCCAGTAAATAACTCCCATTTACTACATAGTCGTACATACTGACCTCACTGTTCAGCGTTACTCAGATGGCTATCCATCTCTGCAAGTATTCTGAGGCCTCGGTTATAATTAGAGACCTGATCTCATCTGTAGAGAGTGTTTGACATATTGAAAGAACTAAAACAATATTATTGAATGAAAAGACTGAGTGAAAGAATAAAGAATGAATAAAGTATCATCATGTTCATCAATGACATTAAAACCCTGCAGAATGGCATTACAGATGTCATGGCAGATGGACGCTCTGCATCATCTTTGGTCTGGATAGTCATCCAGTTATTGCTTCATCATTGCGTTGCTAGGTTCCAGCATGTGTTTTTCTATCTGGTTTTCAAAGCTCTCTTGAGAATTTATGAAGTAATATACATATTCCAGATTCACCAAAAGTATGGCATAATTTCTTTTTGGCAAATAAGCACACTCATAGAGTGTACTTAGAACCATGTCCTGGGCTGCAGACAAACTCACTGGTCATCCAAATCCAGAAACTACCTATGGTGGCTGTCACTCTTATTCCACTAGTGTGGTTCCATTAAAATACTGCATGCTATAATTCAACTTCAAATCAAGTTGAATCTGACTTCATGACCCTGTCCTGGGGAGTCAGCAGAAAATTCAATGTCAGTCTTTATTTAGACTTCCTGCCCCCACCTGGAAGGGCCACACAATGGTCATGGAGAGTTTAGGTAGCAGCACAGTGTCTGATCATGTGAATACATGAAATGCCCTTTATCCAAACCTGAAGATCATTCCATCATCAGAGATTCCTTTGCTTCTGCTCCACGTGGGGTGCAAAATTATTTGCCAGGGCTGCATTGGTCAGACTGCCTGTCTGCGCCCTCTGTTCCCCTTCCAGGAACTGGAAAATTTTCTTTACTGCAGACTTCAAAGAAGTAAGCCTTCCCTCCCTCCACCATAACCCATAAGAGCTCAAGATCAATTTGGAAAATCAAGATAGGAAGACTGTCTGCAATCAGAGTGTGATTTCAGCTTTGATAACATACATCCCCTGAATGGAGAGAAGGAACTTAAAGCAGCTTGGCACCTTCTTGGATGGGGAAAGGAAGCACGCAGGTATTAATGCCCAACAAAAAATTAACTCAAAACATAACGATAAATTGTAAATTGCCTGAAATCTAGGCTTATATGGTTTTTATATGCTCAAAGGTACCCCAGTGTTTTGCAAATAACAGCAACGGTTAATAAATAAATTACCATGTGCTTAATGAATGAAATGCAATAAAGCAAACAAAGGGAAATAAAGACTATATCAGAGAACTTTATTGTTTGCTTGTTTGTTTTGCCTTTAGGAAAATATACCACAGAAGAAATGTGAGTATAATGACAAAAATACAAATAATTGTCATGGTATGAACTAGATATTTTTGATTTGTGGGATGGTTTGTGTCTCTTTTTTTCCTTTGTATTGTATATTTTCACCTATAACAGGTTTAAAGTACTATTATTTATTTCATGAAATTTACATATAAGACATCTATACTACAAAAAGCATAAAATAAAACATATTTATAGTGCTCTTTGTTCTACATTGGGATGCATTATACATTTTGGAACTATTTTGTATTAGACATCGTTTTCAAATCTTGACCTTTAAATATTTTAGAGACACTATAAACTTAAATAAGCTATCATTTATTGCTGATGTCTATGTTTTAAAGCCTCTTGAATTATAAAAATTGTCTTGAAAAACTATTTCACAAACTATTTTCCCATACTATAAAGTATATCACTATGTATTTTTCTTTTATTTCAATGTAATGTTCAATAGTGATGCTTAAATTACACAATTATGCAGAAGACAGCGTATAGTTGTTTAATTGTTTAAAATATACCGTGTCATCTGCTTGAGATTTAAAATGATGAAAAATATAAAGCTCCCTCACACAATCAGTTTATTAACACGCAAAAGCCATTCCTCAGAAAGAAAATGCCTTAGACGGATGATATATTGAGGCGTATGGACTTCAAATTTCTTACACAAGACACTCAGATCCAAGCTCTGATTTCCACCAAGAAACCAAGAACAGCCTGTTTAGTAGTTGAAGACAGCAAGAGTGGCACGTTTCCTTTCAGTCACGTGGGGATAGGCTCACAAATGTTCAGAATGTAAGACAATTGTCTGGGTTCCTAGAAAAGCAAATGATGTGAATGGTCCTTAACGTCATCAATACACACTGACCCCTGATCACAGACTCATGACCTGGCACGTACAGCACACCACACAGGCCAGTGAAAACATTCTGGGTTTACTTTTACACGTCCAAATTCTTCCCCTATTATTGTATGTGTGGGGACAGAGCCCCAGAGAGCAGTTTCCAGACTCTTGGCCTTACGTGGAAAGGTGCTGGCTCAGGTAGTAGATGGTCATCAGCTGTGACTAGTTGGCCATTGGCTATTACTGGTTAGGCATTAGCCACTGATATAAATGCTGTGGCTGAGCTAGCAAGGTGTGCTGGAGTGTGGATTGCAGTTAGCAAGTGAGGTTGGTTGGCAGAGACAAGTGGACGGCTTGTTGCAGATCGTGTGGCTGCTGCTTCCTGTGTCTCCAACCCAGCCGCCAGTGAGACTATGGTGGTATGACTCCCCTACCTATTGCTCCGTGAGTGTTCCTTTTTGGCCTCACCATATCCTGCATCCTTATGCGGGGAGCGGGACTAGAGACCCCGTCTGACATCCCATGCATGGCAGTATGCTTACTTTTACTTTATGATCTTTGTCATTTTGATGGCTTTCTAGTGACTAATTTCTCTCCTCAAGATGATTCATGTTTTACTGGTTTTCTGTTTTTTTTTTTTGTTTGTTTGTTTGTTTGTTTGTTTTTTGCATGTCTCTTTATTAGTGAATACTGCATCTTGCAAATGATACATGGCTGAATGTCTGAATTTTATTCTCTTTATTCAAAGGTGCAATGTTGAATGTGGTAGCCACTAGATGCATCTGACTTGGCATGTTAATTAGATTTTATATTAGTTCAAATTAAATAAAATTTAGAATTCCATTCCTTACATACAGCAATGAGATTTCATGTGTATAATATCCATGTACTATGGTTAATGTATTGGAGAATGATGAAAACACTTATATTTGGAATCTAAAGAATAAATAAACAAACAAAACAGAAATAGACTCAGAAATATGGAGAACTAACTGATGGCTGCTAGATGAGAGAGGTTGGGGGGATGGGTGAGAAAGGTGAGGGATTAAGAAGTACAAATTGGCAGTTACAAATTAGTCGCAACAATGTGAAATACAGTTTGGGGAATATAGTCAGTAATATTGTAATGATTAAGTATGATGCCAGGTGGGTACTAGACTAATCAGGGGCATCACTTCATAGATTATATCAATGTCTAACCACTATGCTGTACACCTGAAACTAATATAGAATAATATTGAATGTCAACTGTAATTAAAAAATATATAGCCATGGGATGTAAAGTACAGCATAGGGAATATAGTCAATGGTATTGTAACAACTATATATGATGTCAGAGGGGCAGTAGACTTGTTGGGCTTATCTCTTTGTGAGGGGTGCACATAGCTAATCATTATGTTGTTTTGTACACCTGAAACTAATAAGGACATAAGAAAAGAAAGAGAAAAATACTTCCATCAGAGTGTAAAGAGCTGTCAGATGATGCTGCTTTCAAGACTCTTGAGTTTTGTTTGGGCAGACAGGTTAAGTTACTTGCAGGGCAACTTAACTTTCTGGGATTTGTTTTCAGCTTTCTCATGTCAGGTGGCTGGTATTCATTCCGGGTAATTTTAGCATTTCTACCAAGTCCTCAGGGGTTCAATGAGATGCTTCACTTGGACCAGTAGACCTCCAATGTCCCTGAAGCCTGTGTGTTCTTCCAGACACATTTACCCAGCCTGGGCTTGTTCTTGTCAAGCCTCAAAAACTATTTGTCACTGTGCCTATGCATCTCAGTGTTGAGGCAACAATGTCAGTGGACCCTTATTCTGGAATTTTCCTCTACTCCCTCCTCTCTGTTACTCTAACACGTATTCCAGCCACTGATGCTCCCTGAACTCTAATCTGTATCTCCTCAATCTCACAGGAAGACTACAGCACCTACTTAGGTTTTCCTCTTTGCACCAGTCTGCAAAATGTCTCAAGGGAGAAATCCCAGGTACTTGTTGGGCTCTGTTTATTTTCCCTTCTCTTGTGAATAAGTATTCTGCTCCACCTGTTATTTAATAAATGAAAAGATCTGGTTCATTTAATTTGTCCAATTTTCTAGTCTTTACGGTGAGATCGCAGATGGAACATAACTGGTATTATTACCCAGCATTTTGTTCAGGATTGTGTGTCTCTGTTTACTTGTATGAGGGTGCTGGCCACTTATTTTCATTTCTTACAATGTCTTTCAGAGCTCCTAAGATTACTTGGTGTGGTAGGCTGAGTACTGCATCCCCCACCCCCAGAAATCAACATCCTCACATCCAGAACCTGTGAATATGCTACTTTACGTGGAAATGGACTTTGCACATGCGATTTAAATAAGGACTTTGAGATGGGGAGAGTATCCTGAATTACCCAGAGGCCCCAATTAATCATTGTTCTTAAAAGTGACAATCTTTCTTGGCTGAAGCAGATGTGACGAGAAGGAAGGAGGTCAAAGAGATGTGATGAGAGGAATCTGTCCTCCATTACTGGCTTGGAAATAGAGGGACTGGTTTGTTTCATGAGCCAAGAAATGTGGGCAGCCTTCATAAGCTGAAAAGTGAGGAGACAGATTCTCCCTTACAGACCGCAGAATGTAACAAAATCCTGCCATTCTTTGGTAGCTTGATATTAAAAAGTATGATTTTTTCCTGGGATTTTCTTTGTTTTTACCATGTAAGTAGAGTTATTTCCTGACATTGTTTATCCCAAAAGGAATTGGAAGTTTTTGATTAGGTTTTTAATATTATGATCCATTAATCACTGTGATTACAAATGCAATAAGACTTTGCTTTTTGCAGATGACATGATGCTATATATAGAAAACCCTAAAGACTCCACCAAAAAGCTATTCGAAACAATCAACAAATACAGTAAAGTTGCCGGGTACAAAATCAACGTACAAAAGTCCATTGCATTCCTATACACTAACAATGAAATCTCAGAAAAAGAAATAAAAAAAAAAGTTCCTTTTGCAATTGCACCAAAAAGAATAAAATACCTAGGAATAAACTTAACCAAGGATGGGAAAGACCTATACACTGAAAACTATAGGACATTTTTAAAAGAAATTGAAGAAGACACAAAGAAATGGAAAGCTATTCCGTGTTCATGGATTGGAAGAATCAGCATAGTTAAAATGGCCATATTACCCAAAGTAAGATACAGATTTAATGCAATCCCCATCAAAATCCCAATGGCATTTTTTGAAGAAAGAGAACAAAAAAATCATCAGATTTGTATGGAACCACAAAAGACCCCAAATAGCCAAAGCAATCGTAAGATAAAGAACATATTCCCTGACTTCAGCTTCTACTACAGGGCAACAATAATCAAAACAGTATGATATTGGCAGAAAAACAGAGACACAGACCAATGGAATATAATTGAGAATGCAGAAATAAACCCACATAAATATGGACAGATAATTTTCTACAAAGAAGCCAAAAGCATGCAATGGACAAAGGACAGCCTATTCAATAAATGATGCTGGGAGAATTGGAAAGCCACGTACAAAAGAATGAAACTAGACTGCTGTCACCATGTACCAAAATTAATGCATAATGGATCAAAGACCTACAAATAAGAACTGAAACAATAAACTACATAGAAGAAAATATAGGTACTAAACTTATTCACTTTGGGTTCAAAGAGGATTTTATGAATTTGACCTTAAAGGCAAGGGAAGTAAAAGCTGAAATAAATGAATGGGATTATATTAACCTAAAAAGCTTCTGCACTGCATTTCTTTTTTTTTTTTTTTAATTTTTAACTTAGTACAAAATGCCACTCCTGATCCTAGAAAATTACAAATAAATGTGTCTGTCTTTTTTTAAAATTTATTTTGTAAATTTATTGGGGTGACAATTGTTAATAAAATTACATAGATTTCAGGTGTACAATTCTGTATTACATCATCTATAAATCCCATTGTGTGTTCACCACCCAGAGTCAGTTCTCCTTCCATCACCATATATTTGATCCCCCTTTACCCTCATCTCCCACCCCCCACCCCCCTTACCCTCTGGTAACCACTAAACTATTGTCTGTGTCTGTCTTTAAAAGTTATTTCAATAACACTCTATCATTCAGTCTCTCTCAACTTCATTCATTTAATAAATACTGAGTTTGTATTATAAGCAAAGCATTATGATAGCTGTTGGGGGATCAGCAATAAACAATATAGTGAGATCATGTTGTACACTAGGTACCAATCCTTCAGAAAAATCAGTTTAAAAACAGTAACATTAAAAATCAGAACTTTGTTTTCAACTGATTGTCAGAACTGAACAAGAATTTCCAGTAAAGACCCATAGAACTGAAATAGTTACCCAAGGATTTGATGCAGGAATCACAAGTTACAGGTGATTGACACATGCTTTCCTGCCATTTGACCCAGAGCAAACTGACTGATCTGAAAGTCTTTGAAATAATTTGTCTGAGGTACTGTGACTCAGCTGTGGTCACCTCCACAGCATCTTAGCCAACAGGACAAGAGGACAGCTGTCTTTCACTATGTGGAGCTTGTTTCATGAAACACGGTCAGAATACAATCACTGTCTGCTTACTGTCTCAATTGTACTGACACTCAAGGGAGGTAAAGGTCACACATCAATAGTAGTAGACTTACTTCCCAGGGATCCGGGTTGTAAATATGCAGTCTGTTTTGGCTTTGGATCATGCTATGAATCTACGAGTGTACTAAAAACGCATTGTGCATTGTTCACATGGTTTGCAATAGGAGCCACTGAATGCTGGACATAAGGGTATGCGAGACAAAAAGTGTATCTTCTGGGTCTCTCTAAAGTGTCTATAACAGGACGGTAGTCAGAGTCAAGTTGATAAAGTGCTGGCTATCATCAGATCTATAGATATGTCTCTTTATACTGAAAAGAGGAAATAAAAATAAACCCCTTCTTAGAAGCAATAATAACTACTGAAAAGACCCAGGTGAAGGAGCAGTACCCTGGTGAAAGAGGATAAAATAAAGTGTCAGTCGGCTTCGGCGGCCATGACAAAGTGCCACAGATGGGGCAACTTAAACAGCAGACATTTATTTCCTCTCAATTCTGAAGGCCAGAATCCAAGATCAAGGTGCTGGCAGGACTGGTTCCTTCTGAGGCCTCTCTCCTTGGCATGTGCATGGCTGCCTCCTCCCTGTGTCCTCACATGGTCTTCCCTCTGTGTGTGTCTGTGCCCCAATCTCCTCTTCTTACAAGGATACCAGTCGGATTGGATTAGGTCCCCACTCATATGGCCTTATTTTAATGACTTCTTTAAGGCCCTATTGCCAAAAATAGTCATTCTAACGTACTGGATTTAGGACTTCAAAATTCAGCTCATAACAAATATATCTTAAAGCAATTCAATACAGAAATCAGAAAAAATACTTTAATATTGACTATGAAAAATCTCTATTTAGGAACCTCCCTCTCTTTACACCTATAAATGCAAAAAGTTTTATTTCAATTCTTGCAAAATTATTTTATATTTTATTTAGATATGATTTTTAGGTAACATTGTGAATTGAGGGAATTTTTTTCAAGGCTGTATGAGAGATACAATGCACTAAACACTACTGTAGGAAATTAATCCATAATTTATAATTCCCTGTCTTAGTCTCTTGGGTTCCTTAACAACATCCACAGACTGGGGGGCTTAAACAACAGGTGTTTATTTCCCACAATTATGGTATCTGGACATCCAAGATCAACGTGCCAGCAGGTTCAGCTCCTTCTGAGGACTCTCTTCACGGTTTGTAGAAAGCATTCTTCTTGCAGCTTTTTCACATGGTGGGGAGAAAGCTCCAGTCTCCTCCTCTTCCAATAAGTGTCCTACTAATCTCAACATGGGGGCTCCATCTTGATGACCTCATCAAAACTGAAGCAGCTCCCAAAGGCCCTGCCTCCTAATACCCTTGCACTGGAGGTTAGGGCTTCAACATATGACTTTGGGCGGGGTACAAACATTCATTCTATATGAAGGAGAATTAAACTAGAAGAAAATGAAAGACGATGCAAAAGAATCTTACTAATTCACAGTAATCCAGGAGTGGCTTGATGTGACATTAGAATGAACCATATGACACCTGTGTGGGGGCAAGTCAGAGAGGGAGTCTATCTCACAGCTATCTACCTCTGAGGAACACACCAGCATGTCGAGCAGAGAATCTGTGATGCCCTTATTCCCACAGGGCAATCAATCAAAGGAGAGACACCACTGCAGCTGGCTGTTAACAGGGAACGTGTGGGAACAGCACAATTTGAGCAGATCTGTAGTCTTGGCTTAGAGTCTATGATCCTGCAAAAAAGAGTCACTAATAAATATTTTTCATTTGCATTATCTAGAAATATTTCAAAGGGATACAGACATCCCTGAGAGAACTCCTAATGCTATTCCAGAATGGATTCAACTACGTGTAAGAATTTGACATGATAAATGTGAAACGTTTTAAATCAATGGGGGAATAATAGACTTTGGGAGGATGTGCAGAGACTGAGAAGAGTGAGATTGTCATCTCAGAGTATGAGTGTATAATTTATTAATATTACAGAGGTGTGATATGTGGTAATAATAGTGCAGCGATTCTGGGCAAGCACTCAGAGGGTTGACCATTTTCTAAAACCTGCCCTCTATGAATTTTGTCTCATGGAGGCAACAACAGGGCTTTGTGACTTTCCATAGACAGATATTTACATATGCATGACCTTCCCAGTGACCCATGCCTTTCTTTATTTCTTAATAGTTTCCCAACTAATTGCATAACATGATGAGGCATTACTGTTTAAGCGTAGTTAGAGATTTGAGTCTACACAATATAACTCAGTGGTATATAGTATCAAGATATTTTAGAATTTAAGATAAATGATATGGGCCCTGAGGAATCCCTATACGGCCTCTTAAGAGCATCAGAGGACTCAAGAGAATAGAAGTAGAAACCTCCCATTCAGGTCATTAGACTTAAGTCAAAGTAAATACTTGGGGGGCGGGGGGTGTGCGTGTGTGTATGTGTATAAGCAGAGGAGACAGTCCTTCATGCTGTGTAAGTAAGAGCCTGCCTTTAGGAACGCAGAACTAGCATATTTGGAACATTATCTTTAGTTATTTTTGCCCCAATTAAATGTCTGTGATAAAAGAATTATATCAAGCATTGCCATTTAATTGTGAGTTTTCGCCTTCAATTTTCATTCTTTCATAAAATCTTACTGGCCCACTCTGATCTTGGAAGATTCAAACTTATTCTACATGAATTGAAACAGTGTCTTTCAAACAAAGAACAAAGATTCTTATTCCAATTCTAAATTATTTCCATAAAATTACATTGGTAAAGAATAAGCATTTTTCCCAGTCAAAATTTGAGATCTATTGTAGTATAAGAGGATCTGGTTGGCCATGCATCCGATATGTTCTAAAACGAGCTCAGTTAAGCATGATTAGTCCCTATTTTGGTGTAATCATGTCATTCAACAAGATTATTTAGATATATGAAACCCTATCAATTCATAGTTTAGGGAGCATGTAAAACTAGAAAGACAAATGAGTTTAACTTCGTGTGATCACTAACAATTGTTAAGATCCTTGGTTTCCCTCCCATTGAACAAAAATTACTTAAAAGAAGCGATAGTAATTGGTAATTAACTATGACTTTTTTCAAGGCTGATTAATACTACTGAAGTCAATTTCGATATAATTTAAGTAGTTAATTAGGTAAATTAAACATTTAATACACAGAGGAAAATGAGAATTTGGGTAAGTTAAAGTGTCTCAATTTGCATTAGGATGCAAGAATGAATATTATCATTTATATACAAAGTCTTTAAGGTGAGAATATCATGAACTGAATTATTGTTTAATGATATAAACTGCAGTAAGAAATATGTGTAGGTAAAATGTTCATTTTTGTGTTGGTCAGAATGCTAGAGCATGTCTCTCATAAATACCAAGTTTATTCAATTCCTACAAGTATTAGAAGAAAGTTTTTCACTTTTATCTTAGTCTTTGGAAATAGCCCCTAAGTTATATGTAGTATACATATAGACTCCATGTATATAGTGGTAGAATGACTTTTAGTCTTATTTCAAAAGCAAACAAACAAACAAAGCCTCATTCTATCTGTTTCAATTTAGGATATATTTATTAAAGCAAAACATATGACTTGGTGCGTCAGGGTTTTACAATCTTGTAAGAGGCATGATTCCATCAAAGTGAATTACTTTCTGTGCTTATGTGTAGTCTGTTCCTTCATTGACTTTGGCTTGGTATGAGACTTCCTTTGGACAATGGGGAATAATAAGGGCTCGTGTATTGGTCTTGATTTCTTAAAATATGGCCATAAGACAATATTTAAGAAACCCAGTCTAACCTACTGGAATCTGAGCGATCAGGAGGAGAACTGAGGTGCTCCATTCAACAGAAACAAAACAGGTACAGCTGTGAGGATGATTCTAGATTCAAGAATAGAATTGCCTGGCTAAGCCCATCCTAACTGTTGATTCTTGGAATCACAAGCAACTAAATGAGTGTTACTTAAAGTCAGTAAATTTTGGAGTGGTTTGTTGCACATTAATAGGTAACTTATGTAGACCTACAGTTGCCTAACTTAATTTTTATCTTTCACATCAATCGCTCTAGTTGGATAGTCAGACTATACAGCTCATTTCCTTTTAGGGTTCATAATGGGGAAAAGATTTAAGCAGATACGTTGGGAAAGAGAAGATATAGAGTAATCAGCAGTATGACAAAAAGCCTGAGTCATTTGCAGCCTAATAAACTCAGGTTGTGAGGGATATTAATTTAAGAATCCATGGAGCACAAATCCTGTGTCTTTCTCACTGCCTCACCTTAGCTAAGAGCCTTTTACTTTATCTCCAGATGAATATATGATTTGTAAAGCCCATTTTTCTCCCACTAAAACACTAAAACACACTTATTTTATGGACTCACACCATGTATTCTTTACTGATTTCTGTTCCATGCCTCAAATTTATTTATTTTTTTTATGACTGGGCAAATATATTTTGCTGACAACTAATATATGTGATGCTTAATTTATTTGTATTTGAATGCATTTAAGTAAACCATTATGGTGCTCTAAGAAGCCCACGCCTAAAGCTGGTAAGGGAGGTGAAAATTTTGTTTGATGTTTTGTTCAAGAGTCCATATTGTGCCTTGAGTATTTTGAGAAGTGAAATAAGTACTTTGGTCACCAACAATGACGCCCAGATCCTCAAAAGGATTAGAAAGTATCTGATGAAGCTTGGAATTGTGGCTTTGGTATGTGCAGAAACATGTGACTCTGACTTATATTTTGGGTATTTGTGAGGATATTCCCAGAATTTTTTACCCCTAAAAGTTGATTTTGGATAAAGAATTGTTACAACTGGTGGGATGAGACAGCTAGACCACTGGCAATGGCTCAATGTTGAAAAATGTGCAGATAGGGACAGTTGTTGGCCAGGCACATTTTCTAGTGTTAAGACGACTTCTTGAAGTTGAGCAATGGTGCTGATCCATCGGTATCATCCTTGGTCAGGGACATTTTATTAGGGATTAGATAGGACAAACCTCTTGTGACTCCATCACATGTAATGGTGACACTTTCTAGTAAAGCATACAAACTACCTTTTCTGTTTACTCAGTTAATCCCCAGGGGCTCTCCAGGTAGACAATGAGTCTAGAAGTGAAATGACTTCCTCCAACTCTGTCGCATCTGGCAAAGGAGCAAGGCTAGGGAAGCCACTCCTTTCTGTAAGTGGGATATGCTAGAGACTCTATCCTGAAAGTACCATGTTCATTGCAATCAGAAGGCTTCTGGACTGTGCTGAATCTGTGTGGTGCTGCTTCCATGTCCTAAAATATAATAGGCAAGTTGGTCCTAAGGCTCATCAGTCAGGACCAGTCAGCTTCCAAAGGCCCAATACGCAACCTTCAAACGTTGTGCTAGTGGGTGTATATGGGACAAAGAAGACAGTGTTTTGCGTCAGAAGCCTATGAGAAACCTGTGGTCATCATGGGTGGTCCAGATACACCAGGATGCATGAGAGAAAGTTGCTAAATGCTCTACAGTGAAGAGTGTCTGAGAATGGCTATTCGTAGTTCCTTAATTGCATGTTGGAAAGACTCTGGCCACTTTGTTATTGGAGACCCTATTTAAAGTGAACCAATTTGAAAATAACAGCATAAATGCACTTGAGTAAAATTTATAAATGAGAAATATGTTGCCTTTAGAAGCCAGAAAGGCCTAAAAGATGTGGGACTTATTTTAATACTATAGGTTCTCCCAGGCTCAGTAGTTTCTTGACAATATCAGGGAAGAAGCAGTACCTGACTGGCCAAATGACACCCAGGAATTGAACTGAGATGGTAGGTCTGGATGATGTGTAGGGTTGGGGCCCATCCCTTTTGTGAACTGCTTTGTGAATATTTGTGTCTTGGAGTGTGTCAAATGAATCTCCTCAGAGAAGGATGTCATCAATGTAATGTCATTCCCAGGACCCTAGAGACAGTTGGTCATCATGGCTAAGACCTTGCCTGCAAAAATGGTGTGAGATGGAAGTGTTGCTGAGATGCCATATGGATGGCCAGGTAAAGGGGCATTGTGTCATTGTGAAGGTAAATGCAAATTGTGGCTGAGAAGCTAGTAAAATAGGAACTGAATGAAACATGTCAGCGATATCTAAGTAGCAAAATATGCCCCAGTTGATGATTGTATGGAATCGTGATTTCAATAATAGCAGGTAGGGGAGCTTTAATAGGGGAACCATGGTATCAAGGGTGTGATGATCACTGTTAGGTAGGTACCACCTGTTTTTATCAGGTTTGATCACTGGCAACACTGGCCTATGCAGGGGAGAGAGTGGGAAAATGGTGCCCTCCTTTAGTAGGTCTAAACGATGGGTGGGTCTTGTATGATGGCTCTTGACTTCTTTACTCATTGTTTTAATCTATGTTCATGCATATTAACTAATTTTTCCCAGTTTGTAAAAATGTATTTGAAATTGAATATACCCAAACTACTCAGCTGGGAGCTTATTTTTGGTAATAAAATGAGGACAGTAATTCAGAATTAAAGATATTCTATTTCTATATTTAAATCAAGACAAAATTCTCATAGATCTAATTCATATTTCAGCTGTTCCACATTATTGTTTGTGCTAATGGGGAATGGGGTGGAGAGAAAGCCTAGGGAAATGATAAAATTTGGGGTAATAAATGGAATAGGTGGACAAGTCAGATACAATTAGTAACCTATGAAGAGGCATACAAATTATAACTCAATTATAGCAAGCAATAAGCAAGATATCAAAATTTTAAACTTAAGTGTCATACCTGCTGTACAATCAGGAAACTGAGATTTACAGAAAGTAAATACAGTCATCTCCCCCTTATTCATGGAGGATACCTTCAAAGACCCCCAGTGGAGGCCTGAAACCACAGATACCGTGTTTCCCCGAAAATAAGACCTAGACGGACCATCAGCTCTAATGTGTCTTTTGGAGCAAAACTTAATGTAAGACCCGGTATTATATTATTATATTATATTATATTGTATTGTATTGTATTGTATTGTATTGTATTGTATTGTATTGTATTGTATTGTATTGTAATGTATTGTATTGTATTGTATTGTATTGTATTATATTATATTATATTATATTATATTATATTATATTATATTATATTATATTATACCCAGTCTTATATTAAAATAAGACCAGGCCTTATATTAATTTTTGCCACAAAAGACTCATTAGAGATGATGGTGGGGCTAGGTCTTATTTTCGGGGAAACATGGTAGTACCGAAACTTATATATGCTATCTTTTCCTATATATACATCCCTATGCCTATGACAAAGTTTAATTTATAAATTTGCACATAAGAGATTACCATAGCTAATAATAAAATATGACAATTATAACAATATACTGTAATAAAAGTTATGTGAATGACTTTGGGGCCATTATTAAATGAAATAAGGGTGACTGGAGCACAAACACCAAGATGATGCTACAGATCTTGTCACCGAGATGACGGCTAAGTGAGTAAGAGGCGGGGAGCGTCTATAGAGTGGAGATGCTGGACGCAGGGATGATTCACATCCCGGACAAAGGGAGGATGGAGTAGGCTGATGTGAGACTTCATTGCAATACTCAGAACGGTAGAAAATTTAAATCTCATGAATTGTTTATTTCTGTAATTTTCCATTGAATATTTTTGGACTGTAGTCAACTGTGGGTTAACTGAAACTGGAGAAAGCAAAACTGGGAATGAGGGGGGACTACTGTACTTAGCATGGATATGCAGCTAGTGAGGAGAGAGGCTTTGGGGCCTACCTGCGAAGAGTCCAAGTCACCTCTTCTTTCCTCCACTAAAGTGCTGCCTCCACTGTCAGTGAATCACCGCTTGTCCTACTGCCAAGAGATAATAGCTGAAGTTCACTAATAGCACAGAGAGCAATCTATCAAATTATTTGGACTTTTATTTTGCCATTATAATTACTCATACTCTGAGTTATGCCAAAAGATGTATTAAAACTATAACCAAAAACTTGTCAGAAAAGATCCACATTGCAAAAGCAATTGTCTCGGAATCAGGATTTATGAATCATAGTCTTGCCTACACAACTAGCTTTATGACCTTGTCTAACTTATTAAACCGCTCCGGCACTTAGGCTTCTAAAGTAACTTCCTGCCCTAACATTCTGATTCCTTGTCTACAGTTTCTACACTTAAATGTGGTTACTTAGTGAAGTAAACTAACAAGCTCATCTGACTGAAAAACGTTTGGAAGAATATTCAAGAACTTGATGTTCTTATATCTATTTAATGAGTTAATTCAGGTTATGTTTTTTGTTTCTCCCCCGCCCCCCCAGATGGAAAGAATGGCATGAACCTGGAAGATACTGTCAACTCAGATAGTTTCCTATCTCTGGGTTAAGTTCTCTTTGGATCTCTTGGTTGTTATATTGTCAGATAAGCAAAAGCAATGCTTTGGAAGTAGCAGTACCCCACAGGGGTGGAGCTCCCAAATTTAGAGGTAGGCCAGAAATGCCTCATCCTGAAATTGAACAGAGCAAATATAAAATGGATGAAAAATAACTTTTAGCAGATTTCTTCCAACGAGGTGAAGTAAAATGGTGAATCACAAATGTAGCTGAAGATAATACATTTTTTAAAAGATTAGTATTTTTTAAAAGATTAGTAATAGTTACACAATATTATTTTTCAATGTTGGAATCATTTTAATTTTAACATGTACAATGTGAAGTATCATTGTGAGAACAAAAACTTTTGATTTTTAAGTTAAAAGTTTTCAACAATATGTTATACACAATAAATTTTTATATACAATTAGCAAAATCATCTAATTATGTTTCTAAGGACTGAAGAGAGTTGACGTCTTAATTGCTAACAGCACAATTTATATGTTTGGCACTTAAGTCTTTATGGCAGATATTGATCAAACTATTATAATTTCCAACACCATTTAAGAGCATTCAAGTCCTGTTACTCGTTTTCTGTATTAACTAAGTGTGTTTCTCGCGTTAATTTTTTTCTTCTCAAGTAGATTTTTCTATGACATGGTAAGCATGCTGATTAGCTAACGTGAGTATTCCAACTTCCAAGGCAGTTATAATTCTTAGAGTAAATAAATAAAATAAAACACTGGTTCATCATTTAATAGGAATTAATCCTTTGGTGTTCATTATTTCTGGGCACACAAATAAAAGCTTACAATCCTTTCACTTAGGATAACACCCCTAATAGCAGAGCTGCGTTCACACTCCCAGAAACAATCTGTGAGCTTCCTTCTAGTCAACCAAGCTACACCTCTTTCTAGGCTTAGAATGAGAATGTGACAATTTGTGATTTTTTTTTTCTTCTATTCTCTGTCCCTAACCTCCCATTGCCCACTGACATTCTTTCACTATAAGAGAAAATTGTGTGAGGAATTTTATGAGTTTATTTTCAAAACCTATAAGTAATTGTTTAAGTTTGGAGTGAAACATTTTATGATTCAAATGATCAGAAATGTTTAACTTCTCTGAAATTTTACTTGTCAGAACAAAAGCACTCTCTCAATTAGCTGAAATTTAACATGATTGTCACTGTGACAGCTGAATGGGTAAAGCAGCAATTCAATAGCAATTGTCTTTTAAGAAAGAGGTATAAAATATTTGATTAAGTAGCTTAGTCATTGTTTAAACTAGAGTTGTAATTATGTAACCTTTAATTATTCAGCATATCATTATTAATTTTAATCAGACGTATTTGTTGTTTGTCTCCTACTAGAGAGAAAAAGGAATCTAATTATATTTTAACGTACTATTTATATATATATATATATATATATGCATAAGAGCAGATGAAGTGCTACTCTCATGAAAAAGCTATCTTCCTGACATCCTGATAATGAAATGACCTGATATCGATTGATTTGAAATACAAAGATGTTGTTGATGCATTCTTGCATACTGCTGATGTTATATTAAATTGCAAGTCACTTTTCTGTTACCATCTACTGAAAGAATGTGCTTATCTAAGGCTGTTTTGAATTCAGAATTAAAGATATTCTATATCTATATTTAAATCAAGACAAAATTCTCATAGGTCTAAAAAGATGAACTTAAGTTGAGAGAACATTTAGGCGAAAAATAGCGTGTTAATAACTTAGGCTTCTTCAAGCAATTGGACTTTTTGAATGATCAAAATAGCTATATATCTTTCATTATCAGTCTAAATATTCATGGCCTATAAATTATAACTAGAACTTTCAAGAAGGTTTCAACAGCTGTCATTAGACACTTCTGGGAAACATTAGAAATCAGTTTACTTAGCCCATTTAAAGTATAAATTAAAGTGCTGCACTCATTAAAAAATAAATGCATTTATAGCAATACATTCCCGAAAGGTCTGTTTTCAACCAAATATAAGGACAAAAAACAATGATGTAGTTACCAGAGATGGCCTTGTAAATTCAGCAATGTGTTTCAATCCTGATTAATTTTTTTAAAAGTTTTCCTTTTAGACACATAGGTTTAAAGAATAATGGGCAATGCAGTATAAAATATAAAAATCTGAAGTTCTTATATATATATGTTTTACACTAAGAATTCTCTGAGAGGTTAATGGGAAGGATTCAATATGATGGTCCATCTACTGACAGAGAGTGAGCGATGACGGGCCAAGAAGCAGACAGGAGACAGCCAGACAGGGGATTCTGTTTCCTTTCTCTTTGCTGTACTGGGAACCCTGACTTACAAACTATGGTCCAGACAGATGGGGCTTCTGAGGAAGCAAAAGACAAAAGAAGGGAGCCAGAAGATTCTCTGACATGGAGTGTGATGAGAGTGTGGGACAGCAAAGACAAGGGATAAAGTTTCCACTGAAGACCCAGTGAATAGAAGGGGTGATGACTCAGAAAAGCAATGCAAATACACTGTAGCATTTCAAAGACATCTGAAGTAAATTGAAAACATAATTTTGACTGCATCATTTGAGAACTATTAGCATGAAGGGGTGAAAAAAGTATGTTAGCAGAGCTAAAATGTGCAGTTATGAAGGGCAACATGGCAGTATAGTATAAAAGGTGTGCTACAGGTTCAAAATGAAGACATGAAGATAATATTAGTGATCATTGCAATGATACTATAATGGCTATCATTTAATTATTCTGTGCCAGTGGCTGTGTGCTAGTCTTAGTGTATTACCCATCTCACAAATGATCAAACTAAGACTCATAAAGATTACATATCTTATATGAGACAACACACAAATAATCAATATGCATCAAACCCAAAGTTTCAAACCAGTTCTTTCCGAATTTAAAACCACTATTATTAACCACTGTGTTTCATTAATATCAGCGATCTGGAAGCAATTAAGTGTAAAAACCTGTTAAATCTCAGAGGACAACAAAATACACACACACACACACACACACACACACACACACAAACATGCATTCATGTTTAAACACACATGCCAATAAAACAAGCCACTATGGTCACCAGCTGGTTAAGTGATACCACATCGATGATTTGGATGTGGTCTTTCAGAATGTTTGGATTGCTCTTAGAAGTTGCAAACAAAACATAGGCATCTTCATTTGGGTGTATGGTAGGCATCTCAAACTTAATACGCCTAACACTTATGGCGACTCATCCTCTCATTGCTCGGGACAACCATCTGGCATCCCCTGTCATCTCGTGTCTCTCACACCTCGTATCTCTTCTGCCAGTAATCGCCACCAGTTCTACTGTCAACGTGCACCCAGGTTCCAACCACAATACACACACTGGTACTGCCATCACTGTCTTCAACTGGAATCTACAGCAACTGCTTCTTAACCGCTGCCCCTTCTTCAGACCTTGACTCCTGTCTATCTACTCTACAAAGCAGCCAAAGGGATCCCGCAAGAGCTGAAGTCCGACCATGTCCCTCTTCACACGTGGCCCAAAGGCTCGCCATCAAGCTCCAGTGCTTCCTCTTACTCTCTAAAGCCTCTCTGCATCAGGCGTCATGTTGCCTCAGTCACCTCCTCCTTCACTCCCCTCTGACCACCACGGTCATACTGGCCTCCACCCTGCCTGCCTAAGGGCTTCTGCACTTGCCCCTCTGCCCTAAATGATCTCTGTCTGCAGGACTCACAGCTTTCAGATATTTATCCAATGTGGACTTTTTTCTGCCTTACCAAAAACCCTCACCCCACATATACACACTTTCTATTCCCCTTCTTTATTTGTTTGTTCTACTCCCTCTCTGGCTTACAGTATTTATCATTGTCCACTTTATGGCTACTTCCATTGCAGAATGGAAGCTCCTTCCTTACTACTTCCATCCCAGAATGAGAGCAATGGCTACGTCTATCTTCTGTCTTCTTGAAACCTCAGCAGTGGGAGGAGAGATCTGTTTGTGGACTGAATGAAATGACAGTGACCATGCCTTCCAAAGAATCATAGCCAATATTTGCTTACTACATTCTAGACATCAAATACCATATTGAATACATTACATACATAACCTCATTTACTCTTTATAACAAAACTATGAGATAGATACTAATACTAGACTTGTGCTTCTGAGGAAATAACAGACTGGGGGAGTAGTGTGGCATGGACACTGTCACGAGGCAGTTTTTGTCCTTTAACTTGAAGTTACATAGGGGAACCCTAAAACACAAAAGATTGAGGAGAGGATGAGTGTAGGAGGTGGGGGAAGGGGAGAGAGGAAGAGGGAGGGAGGGAGAGGAGGGGACAAGGGAGGAAAAAGGAGAGAGAGAGAGAGAGAGAGAGAGAGAGAGAGAGAGAGAGAGAGAGAGACAGAGAGAGAGAGAGAGAGAGAGAGAGAGAGAGAGAGAGAGAGAGAGAGAGACTGCCCCTCACATAAGGGAGAAGATTCACTTAGATAGGCAAAGAAAAAAGGGAATGAACCATTGAACCCAAATGGCACATAGTCCTTTAGGAGCCAATCCAACTGTATCTATTACTGCTTTTGAAGAGGTAAAAGTCTTCAGCAATCATGTATTAATTTTTAAATGGTCCTGTTCGGATTTGTAATATTCTTTAAAGATAAAGGAACTCTATAAAATGGACTTTTAAGCTCTCTGCTCGATATATCTTGCCTTACTTTTCAGGTATTACTATGCAAAAGATGAGGTTTTGCATCTTAAATTATATATAATAAACTAACAAGTATGCTTGTAGTTTTTTGTCCCCCTTCTTTCCAAAAATAAGTGTGAGATCCAAAATAACTAAGTTTTTGGTTTGCTGCTTGGCTTTGATATATGCATACTTCAAGAGTTCTTCATAAACATTAATAAGTACTACTGATAAAATATTTTCAAAATACAAATCTGAAATTGGACTATCACTTACTGCTTTTTAGAAGTTCTGTCTTCATCAATTTATTTGAAACCTGATAGTATTGCTAGTGCAATATCTGAAAAGGGAAATCTAATTAATCAAAACTCAGAAGAGTGTTATTCTTTTGTCTTATGTGTTATACTAAATATAATTTTATTATTAAAAGACCCTAGCATCTCTAGAAAACACTCCTCTTTTTCATAGCATAATAATCTTTTATTATCCTTTTAGATTCAATATTCTGAGATTAGTCTTTTTTATGATTTCTTATTGCTCCTTTCTACAGTACAAATTAAAGATTAAAAAATAAATTGAACAATATTTCATTATTCTATGTTATTAACATTTATGTATTAAGATAATTATATCCCAGTTTTTTGTTTTTGGTAAGGAAAACTTTGATAACCACTTTTTCAACTTCTTCTAATATAATTCAAAGCTTTTTATCTGCTGCTTAAGTCAATTTTCTTAATTTATATTTCTTTTTTGTTTTGATGTATAAATTAACTAGCTTAGAGAGATAGAGTTTTGTCCTAATTGAAAGTTTTATCATCTTTGCACAGATGTTTTCCTTTCGTAATGTCCTATTTGATTGTTTACTTCTGTATTTAAATATTCATATTTATATCAACAAATTCCTGGATTATTATTAATTCATTTTTTTAAGCAATCAATTCCCTATTTTTGTTTATTTTCCTTTTCCATTTTAATTTTTCTTTTAGAATATTGGCTAAGAACTAGGCTGCTGAAGGATCACAGAAACCTGAGTTCAAAGCATAGCTTAATAGCTGGGTGAATTTTGACATTAAAAAAGGAAGGAAGGAAGGAAGGAAAGAAGGAAGAAAGGAAGGAAGAAAGGAGAGAAGGAGAGAAGGAAGGAGGGAAAAAGGGAGGGAAGGGAAGGAAAGGAAAGGAAGGAAGAGTGAGCTTTCCAACCCTTATTGTCTTTAAAACCTATGTTATAACGCTACTTTCTGATAGGGTAGTAGTGAGAATTAATTGAGATATGCTAGCAAAGCACTTGAATACTTTTAATATAATGTGTGCATTTGTCTTAATCAGCTAGTTCACTTTCGGGCGGTTCCGTGGATATGTAAGAATAAAGTATTCAAGTATTGAAATTGCTTTGAGTGTATCTTTGGCTATATTTTATTACCCTTAGTATATGAGCTTCCATTATTTTTAGACATCTTCAATATTATTAACTTTTCTGTGAATTATTGTTTTAATGTTTTGAAAATTAATTTCTTATGCATTTGTTTTGTTGTTTTGGCTTAACATATTTGTAATAATTTCTTTAATTTCTGCCTGAAAATTTGAACTATTTGTTTTGTTAATGTAGTTTTCTTTATTGATTTGTAAATGCTATTGTGATAAATATTTAATGGAAATTTGAAAAATAATACATACCCTCCACAAGGTACAATGTTCAATTTTAACACATTTGCATTATGTATTTCACATCTCACTAGTTACTTACTTTTCCAACTTTATTTTAATTACAATGAATACTATCATTATATCTATATTTATTTTATTTCATCAGATACTTAATAAACTTATAAAATATTTTTGGACTAAGTAGCTCAGCAAGTAAAATTTGTGACTGGTGCCTTCATTTCTCTATTCATTCATTCACTCAAGACAGTGTTATCATTGAAGTTAGGCATTATGCTGGATATTAGGTAAATAAGCAACAACTAATTAAGAGTATATTTAGGTTACCTGAATGGGGAGACAATCTCCACTCACAATCTAAAACTAAAAGGAGTATCTCTTTGTTTAACCTCAGCTGGGAATGCGTGCATTGTTCACTCAAAATTTCACAGCTGTGTGCATGGTTGTGGGTGACCGTGAAAGTGCTGTGGTTCTTGATTTTGAGGATACAATAAACTTCAGTGAGTAGACAAATTCACAGACATTGAATCTGTGAATAATGAGGACTGACTACATTTGTGTATACTCTGAATTTCACCTTCTGTTAAATAAATATGCCTGTTTCATGCAGCTATAAAATGGTCAGGTAACAGTCCAACTATTTCAATATAAATTTTGACTTTTATTATAAAGTAAAATAAAATAAGGTAAGATCAACTAAAATAATTCTGTATCCATTTCTCTAGATAAGAAAGATATACCAAAGAGAGGGAATGAATACTTATTTCTAAAATGCTAAACTATAAGAAGACTCTAACTACACACTATTCCGCCTATAAAAATCATTGCTCTAGGCCAATTCTTAGGTATTCTAAAGGTTCGCGGTTGTAACTGACATCCGCCATGGAAAGTGGGACAACAAAGAACTCGTCTTCGTTTGGTTTCTATGGAAAAACCAAAGCGCCCACTGTACCTGAGATTCCTCTTTGCCGAACTTGAATGTGAGAGACTCCAGTTCTCTTTTCTTCTCTCTGCTTCTGTTTTTTGTCTTTTTTTCCTCTCAGTGTATTTCCTCCCTCCTTTTCTTCCTCTGTCCTTTAACTCCACAGATCTTTGAGAGGTCACATAAAATATGTCAGGTACCTCAAATGAAAATTACCTGAACCGAGTAATACACAATGGATTCCTGAAATTCCGTAACAAAATAAAACAAAGGAAAACAAAAAGGTCTAAGCGGTAGTAAATCCATGAAGATTCAGAGAAAGAGTCTGGTAAACAATCGACTTTCCTTCAGTTTCAATTCTGAAATGATTTTCCTTTTCATCCAGTCCCTTTTTACTTTATATCCCAAAGGCCCTGACCCAGGTAATGTGTGTTTCCCAGAAAATTTGTCAACTGGCTTGCAAATTTGTTTTGCCTTTCAAGACAATAGTATGAATTTGAAAGACAAAAAGAAGGAAAATCCAAAGACATTTTCTCTCTCTCCCTGTGCTTTTTGTCTCTTCTCTCTCCCTCATCAAATTTAGATAAGATTTCCCCTGTGGATCTTTAGATAAGATCCCAGCTCCCTAAACAGTTCAAATTCTGTGTGGTAACTCTGTCCCCTAGGATTTGGTGATAACATGTCTTTCTTTTTGTCCCCTCAGTTAAAGCATACAGACCCTCCCCCCCCCCCCCCCACACTATCCAGAAGAGCTTTCCTATAAAACATTTCATGGTGTGAAAGGAAGAAGTAATTACCATTAATTTATGGGGAATAAAACTTGTGAGTATTCCCAGACCCAAAATTCAACACCCACACAATGGCACGGAATCTTTTCGTTCAGGCTAAACAGGCTAGATGTCTTTGGGAACCTTCAGTCAGCAGTGGGAGAGGCTGATGTCATCTGTGAAGAAAGAACATGCTGGAGGAAGGCGTTGGTGGGACAGAGCCTCTCCTACACGTTTCCTCAGATGAACCATTGCACACACTGTGCCCCTGCTGAGAGAAGCTCCACAGCCACAATCCAGGTGCAAGCAGCCTGTGAGCCCTGCTGAGAGAGAGAGAGAGAGAGACAGAGAGAGACAGAGAGAGAGAGAGAGAGAGAGAGACAGTGAGACAGAGAGACAGAGAGAGAGAGAGACAGAGAGACAGAGAGACAGAGAGAGACAGAGAGAGACAGAGAGACAGAGAGAGATTTGTATATATGTATGTCTAAGCACATGTGTATGTATGTATGTGTATGTGTGTGTATGTGCATATGTGTATATACGAGTATGTGGGTATGTGTAAATGTGTGTATGTGATATGTGTGTATGTGTATATGTGTGTGTGTATGTGCGTGTGTGTGTGTGTGTGTGTGTGTGCGAGCCCAATGAACCCCTGAAAAAGCCAGCGACTGAGCATAAAATCACAAGTAACCCTCCAAAGAAAGGTTGTTGGCTTCAGGAATGCAAATGAAAGACTCCCAGCCCAAGGCCTTTGCAGAATCCTCAAAATCCTTCAGCAGAGAAGCAGAATTTTATTTCAACTCACAGAAGGCCTCAATGCTGAGTTACAACTTCAAGAACCATAGACACCACCTCTCTTAACTGTGAACTTCTGACCTGAGCTGAGAGGAGAAAGGCTATGAAAAGACATAATAATGCCATGGTATTATACAGTGCTAATGTTTAATACCTAGAGAGATTATTTAATATTTGGAAGTGACTGGAAAAGCTATGGGGTCTGCTATTTTCCAGAGACAGTTGTTTGATAGAAAACTAAAGTGATTTTATAATACTTCTCCTTTTGTGTTCAGTTAATACAATACATTGGTGGACAGTGCACATCCAAACCTATATTAAAGAAGTATGTGTATCATAATTCAATAGCTGCTTAATATTATACCTTGTGGATATACTACTAGTTTATGTAACCAAAGCCCTTTTGATAGTAATTTCATGTTATTTTCAATGTTACTACTAAAAACTAGAAAACTTGTACAAATTCTCATGCAGTCTTGTTATGTATGAAAGTGTATGAGAGTATCTGTTTCCATAAACCCTTAAGAATGTAAAATATTGTCAATTGTCACTTATTCATTATTAATTGAACCATGCCAATCCTATAGGTTATTAATTGAACCATGCCAATCCTATAGGTTAAAATATTTAAGTTATATTTCTCTGTTGTAATGTTAATGTCTTTTATCATTAGTGAATTTAATTATAGTATATTATAAGACAAAATGATTGCATATAATGATCTCTTTTCCTTGTTTTGATTGTCCGTGTACTAATTTTAAGTTCTTTATTATTTTAAATGACTTGATCTCACGAGTGTATTTATATTGTAACACTGCAGTTTATTATTTGATGTTAATTTTGTCTTTATGGTGAATTTTTATGATGCCACATATGTCACCTTAATGGTTCTGCCTTTGGTAGAAGGCTTTTTCTGCATAGAAAAGTCTTCTTTATTGTAAAATTATAAAAATAAGTTTTAAATTATTTTTGTGTTCATCTAGTTAATCTATCTGAAATGTATATTTTGCATTTTGAGCTAGATCTATTGCTAGATTTCTTTCCCAATGAGTATCCAACTATTTCACTCATTTAGTGAAGAACACATTCACTCCACACTGATAAAAAAAAAAAATAGCTCAGTTACTAGCTATATTGATGGCTCTATTCTCTTTTGCGTCATTGCCTCTCCTATACCTGTATTTGGTGTTTGATTTGTATTTTCTATTTATTTAGACTACATATTTTTAAACATCCCAGTAATCTAGAGGAAAGGGCTAAACACAACCATAAAATTTGGCAGGATACAAATACATTTTGCACTTCGGCTCTACAAATGAATACTGAGGCATGAAATGGATTCACCTACCATGTTATATGCAAAAGGTACTGATGATGGAGTTGAGAAAATGGATGAGTGAACAAAGCTGGCTTGGCTGACAAGTAAGCATATAAAATTTTATCAATAGAAATACAGAATTCAGAATAATAAAGAAGGCTGGTCTTTCATCTTTATGTGTTTATACCAAAACTAAAATTTGTATTTGCAATGAGGTCTGAAATTTATGAGGCCCAATATGTAGGTCTTTCGACAAATTGCCCAATAGTGAAAAAACTGGACAATGCATCATATGGCAATTGTAAAAAATCAATTGAGAGTCATGGTTTGTATGGGTGGTGGGCAAACCATTTCCCATGCTAATGGAAAGAAAATTTATATTTGCTCTGTGTGAGTTGCTTTGGTCCACTGTGCATTTAAGGAATTTCTATGCAAGGAGGCACTGCATTCCCTTACATCAGGTGTGGCTGCCTAGAGATTAACTTTATGCTCCACTGAGAATTAAGGACACAGAAAGTAAGAAACCTGAATTCGTTTTATTAGAGTATTTATTCATTTATGGTTTTTAACTATAGGATTGAACTGAAAGTCTGTAATACTAGAAATGGAACCTGAGAGCTGGCTCCAGGTTAATACTTTGTTTTGTTCTGGCTCCTTTTAATTTCTCTTTTTCTGAAATTACATATTTTATTATCAAACTGAATCCCAGCAGGACTCCATTATGTGCCAAGCTAAACAACATCCTAACCTGCTAATCTCTATAGTTTCTTTGCATGGCTCAGTTTTTGTGTTTTTGTGAAAGATGGGGTTTAGAAGTACATTACTGGCCAGAAATACTTAAGACATCAGGATTGGAAAGTCTTCTCTGGATGTAGCTGCCCGCTTGGATTAGTCACAAAATCAAGAAAAAAACAATAAGTCCCAAAGTGGCAATGGTAGAAAGCAAATGTTTCCTCTATTCTTTGTCCAGTATCACAAGCAAAGAGAAAATACAGTACAAATATATGAAGGAAAGTTACAGATTAAGCAATCCCAGTTAGATTGAAAGTGCTGAGTTTTCCCTCGTTTGCTCCTAAAATTTGGCTTCTGTATTTCTTTGTTATTTGGAGTTTACAGCCAATTGTCTGTGTAACAGAAGACAGCTTATTTAGTTAAGTAAATCAGTTTTTGTTTCCGTGATGTCATATAGATGATAATGAAATTTTTCTAATACATGGCTCTGACAAAGCTAGGACTCGTGGGTAGAAATTATAAGGAAACAAGAAAGTTCTAACAATTGGATTTGTCTTTACAGAGTAATGATGCCCCTATCATTGCCTCTATGTCTTCACCAGCTCTCCAGGGTCTTTTTATTATAGGGTTTACATTTCTAATAAGAGTCAGAATGTAAATATCATGGAGAAAGATAACATTTAATTAAGTATCCATTTAGTGAATGATTGATATCAGGTAATTTCTAAGAGCAGGATTCGATGATGTGACTGTTCATAGTTTAAGTTGTTCAAAAAGAGAACAAGCACTCATGGAGAAACAAAATTTACTGTAAGAGGAGAAACTAGGGCTTTATATACATTATTACTTAGGGTTGGGCCAAATCAAATTAGGAATTTTAATTTAATGTAATTTAATATATTAAAGTTTTAGGTCACTTTTTAACACACCAGCTTTGACTCAATTTTACCATCTGACACCCAGGGTGGGGTCGGGAATGTGCTTGGGAAAGTTCTCAAAGTAAAACGAGGTACTTCGCAAAGCAAAGATGAATGAGATTTGGTTACAAAAATGCTAACCATCATATCTATCCACGAATCAAAATATATCAAATGGCAACATATTTGAAACCCCAGATGAATAAAATATCTGACATATTCTGACGATGCCAAAATAAATAGGAGGAGCTAAATATTATATACAGAGAAATGAATTATATAGAAAGGAGAGTTTTCCCTCTCAGGTTGTGCATCAAACATATGGTCATGTCTGTTTTACTTTGTGTAGTATTATGTCACAAATGGAAAGTGATAGCTCTATTAAAACTGTCAAAGATATTGGTGAAATTTATTTGCTAGTTCACATTTTGTATGCAGCTGGTCTTCATTCGTTGCACAATTCATTTAATCTGACAGCTCTAATTTTACAGAATTGCCCTTTCGAGACATGTATTTGAGGTCTTTCTTTATATCACCATTCTATATATAACCTCTTTCATATGTTCTCCACTCACCATCTAGACATAACCTTCCTAAAAATGACCTAGCTATTTTATTATTAGTGTCATTGCTGTCATTGCCAATATGCAGAAAAAGTTGGGGTGTGATCGCCGATGGTGAACTTTCCAGCAGCAAGCATTTCAAGGGTAAAGTTCATAAATTAACATTGTCCCAGAATGCTAACAAATCCCCTGAACATGCACGGAGCACTTAGTATCTTTCTTAGTCTATGAAATCTGTCATATGCACTGAAATGTGTATAAGAAGCAGTCCCTTTCTCTATGTAAGCAGGAATACGGCATAATTAATATTAGTCTTCTGGCACTGGAGGTAACAGAATATGACCAACTGCTTTTTCATAAAATTAGCAATCTTACTCTTGGTAAAACAGAAAGAAAATTACATCTCACTTCTCTGTATACATACTCTGTCAAGTCTGTGTCCTGTGAACGTCCAAGTTCATAGTCTTCAGTTTCTATTTTTGCATTTTATCCAATCTTTTCCTCTTTCTATATTCAATTTATATAAAATTCTAAATATTTATTTCAGGTTTCCTCTTCTTCCTGCTCCAGTGGACTTTAGATAACATTATTTTTATTTTTTTCTGAATAACTTAATCTCATACTCAATTTTAAGCACTTTTGTTGGATACTTTTGGTCTTTCCTTCCCTGTTCAGAATTGTTGGCTACAAAGACACAGGTAATTCAGACATAGAACTAGAGTGACACATAAATTTTATGTTCTAGTTAGTTTTACATTAACACAGGAAACAGCCATAGGCAGGATCCAGTCATTTACGTTTTCTTCACATGTAAGTATATTCCACACTGCTTTTCCTCCTGGGCCAGTCTTGCTGAGTTCTCCTAGAACAGAGCTGGCTGCTTTGTGCTTCCTACTCATTTCTCGGGGGAGTATTTTCAGGGTGGGTGCAGTTTCAGCTCCTGTGGTGCAGGGACCTGTAGTAACCGTATGTCAAGCATGAGCTCGGGTCCCCTCTGCATGTTAACAAACTCACTTTTCCTAACAAACCAGTGAGGGTAATACTATCATTGTCTCTAACTTTGGCATTTCAAGTTGCTTTGCAAGTTCATATAAATTTTATAACCAACTTGTCCTTTTTTTTTAAAATGCCTGCTAGAAGTTGTGGCTGGATTTACACTGAAGCTATCAATCTAGAGAGAGGAGACATCATGCTGAAACTCAGTCTTCCCAAAATGAATATCCTACATCTCTCCATTTATTTATGTTTTCTTAATATGCCACAGCAGTGTTCTGTTGCTTTTCATATACAGACCTTTCAGATCACTTCATCACATTTATTCCTAAAATGTTCATATTTTCAAACTACTGAAAATCATATTAAAACTTTCAATTTCCATTTTTATTGCTAATATACAGAAATACAATTGATTTTTGCATAAGAGCAGCAATATTTTTCTGGATAGGGACATATAAGAAATATTAGATTTTGCAGGCCAGAAGGTCTCTGTCACAACTACTGAATTCTTCCATTGTAATGTGAAGGGAGTCAGAGACAATCTATAGGTGAATAAGTGTGGTTCTGTTGCTATTAAGCCAGCTATGCTTCCTGGGACAAATCCCACTTGGTCATGAAGTGTGATTACATTTATGTATTGTTGAAATTACTTGTTCAATTCTTATTTAGAATCTTGTTTTCGCATCTGTGTTCATAAGGGATATCAGCCTGTGATTTTCTTTTATTCTCATGTCTTTGTCTAGTTTTAGTATCAGAGTAACGTTAGTATCACAGAATAAGTTAGGACTTATATTCCCTCTCTAATTTTTTTGGAAGGACTTGTATGGGATTGTCTTCTTGAGATGGTTGGTAGAATTCACCAATGGAGACATGTGGGCTTTAAGTATTCTTCATGGGAAGATTTTTACCTAAATTTGACAACTTCAATAGATACAATGCTATTCAGAATATCTATTTCTTCTTTAATGAACTGTGGTAGTTTGTGTCTTTTAAGGAATTTGGCCATTTCAGTCATATTTTAAAATTTAATGAGATAAATTATTCATAACACTCTCTTGCCAGCTTTTAAAAATTTATAGTACATGTAGTGATGTGACCTCTCTCATTCCTGACATTGATTATTTCTGTCATCGCTTTTTCCTGATCAGTTTGGCTAGAAGTTTATCACTTTTATTAATATTAGTCCTCTCAAGAACCAATTTGGTTTCTTTAATTTTTAAATATTTTCCCCAACTTTTGATATCACTGATTTATGTTGTGATCTTTGTTACTTGCTTTTCTCAACTTATTTTGGGTTTCATTTGCTCTCTTCCTAGGTAATAAGTGAGGTCATTGGTTTGAGCCCTTTTATTTCTAATACAGGAATTTATTGCCATAAATTCCCCTAAACAATGTTTAGGTAGCATCCCTCCAATAAAAGCACTTTCTAATTTCCCTTTGGATAGCTCTACTGACCCTTTTGTTATTTAAATATCTGCTATTTAGCTTTTAAATATTTGGGATTTTCCAGCTATCTTTCCCTTACTGATTTATAATTTAATCCCATATTTATTAGTGAACATATTTTTTAGACTTGGATTCTTTTAACGTTATTGAGACTTGATTAATGGTCTAAAATATATCCTATCTTGGTAAATATTCCATGTGCATTTAAAATGAGTGAGTATTCTGTTGTTGTTGCATGCAGTGTTCCACAAACATCAATTAAGCCAAGTGCCTTGAGAGTGTTTTTGAAGTATTCTATATTCTTATGGACTTCCTGAATATCTGCTCTATGATTGAGAGAGGGTTATTGAAATCTCCAACTATAAATATTGATTTGTTTATTTACCTTGCATTCTTTCATTTTTTGCATTATCATATTTTGAGGCTCATTACTAAGGATGTAAACATTTAGATTTTTTAAAAAACCCTCTTAATTAATCTATCATTTTATTGCTCTAAAATGGCCTTCTTTGTCTTTGGCAATATTCTTTGTACTAATATTTACTTTACCTGATATTAATATAGACCCTCAAGGCTTAATTTGATTAGTTTAATCATGGTGTACATTTTTCACATCTTTTATTTGTAAACAATTTCTTTTATTTTAAGTGGGTGTTTCTTTTGTAAGTAGCACATATTGCACTTTTATTAAATGTAACCATCTTGATCTCTTAATTATTTATATTAATGTGTTTATTGCTATGATTGTGAGACAGCATAAAAATGGTGGTATGAGGTGAGCCTCTTGAAATCTTCCCTGGAATTTGCAACAAATTGAGCAACTATAACTCCACAAAGGACTCACTGCACAGCAGACAGGCAAGACTAAGAGGCACACTACTGAAATAATCTAAAGGTGGGCAAATTGCGCAAGCAGCGAAGGAGGGAAGGGAGAAGTGCTGCGACGGGGCTGCGCAGGTGCTTCGAGCTCAGTGCTCCAAGTTCACTGCATCCTGGAACTACCGCTGCTTTGGGAGAGGGAAGAACTCGGACTGCTAGGGCTCCGCTTATGGCCCACAGGGCTGAGGGGACAGCATATAACACGGCTGAACCCAACGCTCACAGCAAAGACCTCGGAGCAAAGACTGAGGGAAGAAGGCTGAAAACAATGGTTTAATCCCTCACTGCCAAGCAGAGAATGGAAGCCTAAGGCACTGAGACTAGCTGCCCCCTCTCTACCCTCCCAGAGCTCACCCAGTCCCCACCTGCCCAGTGCTAGAAGCGGGACAGTAGCAGTGTCACATCAAAAGAATGGAATATTTGCAGTTCTGAGAATTGTGGTCTGCAGACATGGACTCACAGCCCAACTAGATCCAGCAAAGGGGAGGTAGCCATGAAAGCAGGACTGGCTGTGGTGGTAGTCGCCGCCATTGCTCTGGGCCACCTCTCACAACCCACCTCGCCCTAGACCCCACCTATCTGGGTGGATCCCTGCAGTAGTAAACAGAGCTGCTAAAACACACGGGCTCTGAATCTGGTACAGGAAGAGCTTTGGAACTTCAGAAGCTCTCCACATCCCCCCATGGAGGTGGTGCCCTATGACCCAGGTGAACTGTTCACAGAGGAGAAGCCTGCCTTCCAGAGAATCCCCTCATTGTCTGAGAAGCCAGAACAGTGCAGAGAAAATATAACACTACAGTGTGAGAGAGAATAAAAGCCTGCAGTTGGAGAGAAAATAAAACATTCCACCAACACCAACTGGAAAACAAAAGAAAGACTGCTTTCTATCAACTTGTTGCAGAACCCATTCTTGTAGATGTCTAGGAAGAGAAATAATAAATCATCAATATCCATGAATAACCAAGGTAGCAAGACAGCTCAGAAAGAAAATTAAAAGTCTCCAGAAAATGAACTTAAAGACATGGAGATATGTGACTTAAATGACAGAGAATTCAAGATTGCAGTTCTTAAAAAGCTCAACGAGATGCAAGAAAACACAGTTTAATGAACTCAGAAATACAATCAAAGAACAAAATGAACATTTTAAAAAAGATATTGAAATTTTAAAAAGGAACCAAATAGAGTATTTGGAGATGAAGAACTCAATAAAAGAAATGAAGAATGAAATTGCCAGCTTAGGTAGTAGAGTTGACCAGATGGAGGAAAGAATCAATGACATCGAAGATAGAAATCTGAAAATGACACGGATAGAAGAGGAAAAGATTTTAGACTTAAAAGAAGTGAAAGAATTCTAAAAGAACTTTCTGTCTCCATCAGAAAGAGCAATATAAGAATAATGGGCATATCAGAAGGAGAAGAAAGAGAGAAGGGAATAGAGAGTATATTCAAACAAATAGTCAATGAGAACTTCCAAAACTTGTGGAAAGAACTGGATCCCTGAATCCAAGAAGCAACTAGAACACCTAATTACCTAAACCCCGAAAAACCTTCTCCAAAGCACATTGTACTGAAGTTGTCAAAAATTAATGACAAAGAAAGCATCCTCAAGGCAGCCAGGGAAAAGAAGACAGTAACATACAAAGGAAAGCCCATTAGATTATCATCAGATTTTTCAGCGGAAACTCTACAAGCCAGGAGGGAGTGGAATCAAATATTCAAACTATTGAAAGAGAGTAATTATGAGCCAAGAAAAATAGATCCAGAAAAGATATCCTTTAGATATGAAGGAGAAATAAAGACCTTTCCAGACATACAGAAGCTGAGAGAATTTTCTAAACACACTACCTGCACTATAAGAAATACTGAAGGAGGCTATTTGATCAGCATGAATAGAAATAATTTGTGACAACCAAACCATAAATGGGGGCAGAGTAAAGGCCTGAACCGGAATATGGGAATAGAGAAAATAAGCATGCTGAAGAAAAAGGAATACTCTAAATATGAACCTTTCTTTTACATAAACTTAATGGTAACCAATCAAAAAAAAAAAAAAAAATCCAGAATTGAAATATATAACATAATAAAAGAAGAAACAGAGGGTAAAATCATACAATATTATCACACAGAAATAATAAACAACAAAAAGGCAAAGAAAGAATGGAGACACAGTCTTACCAGAAAACCAAAGCTAGAATGATAGGAAATCCTCACATATCAATAATCATCCTAAATGCAAATGGACTGAACTCACCAATAAAAAGGCACAGAGCAGCGGATTGGATCAAAAAAGTAAATCCAACCATATGCTGCCTCCAAAAGACACATCTCAGCTACAAAAACAAACATACTCAAAGTGAAAAGATGCAAATTGACACTCCAAGCAGATGGTATCCAGAGAAAGTCAGGTATAGCCATACTGACATCAGATGAAACAGACTTCAGGATAAAAAAAGGTAACAAGAGATGAAGATGGATATTTCATAATGATAAAGGGGACTATACAACAAGAAGATATACTGTCATCAATATTTATACCCCCAATCAGGGAGTACCAAAATATACCAAGCAACTACTAATAGAACTAAAGGGAGAAATTGACCAAAACACAATTACACTAGGGGACCTAAATACATCATTGACAGCTATGGATAAATCACCAAACACAAAATAAATAAAGAAATAGCAGCCCTAAATGACACATTACATGAAATGGACATAATTGACGTGTATAGAGAACTTGATCCTAGAACATCAGACTATACATTTTTTTCTAGTATACATTGAACATTCTCAAGGATAGACCATATATTGGAACATAAAAATAGCCTCAGCAAATTTAAGAAGATTGAAATTATTCCAAGCATATTTTCTGATCACAAGGCTTTGAAATTGGATATCAACTGCAAAAAGAAAGCAGGAAAAACTACAAATATGTGGAGATTAAACAACATACTTTTAGAGAAAGACCAAGTCAAAGAAGAAATAAGAGGACAGATCAAAAGATACATAGAAACAAATGAGAATGAAAATACATCCAACCAAAATTTTGGGGATGCAGCGAAAGCAGTTTTAATTGGGAAATTTATATCATTACATATCAAGAAACAAGAAAAATCCCAGATAAATAACCTCACATTATACCTTAAAGAACTAGAAAAATAAGAACAAATGAAACCCAAGGTCAGCATAAGAAAGGAAATAATAAATATCAGACCAGAGCTAAATGAAATAGAGAACAAAAAGATAATAGAAAAAATTAATGTGACAAAGAGCTGGTTCTTTGAAAAGATTAATAAAATTGAAAAACGCTTGGCTAAACTCACTAAGACCAAAAGAGAAAAGACACTAATAACCAAATTCAGAAATGAAAGAGGGAAAGTTATCACAAATGCCACAGAAATACAAAGGATCATCCAAGAATACTATGAAGGACTATATTGCCACCAAATTCAATAACCTAGAAGAAATGGACAAGTTCTTAGAAACATATAGCCTTCCTAGGCTGAATCATGAAGAACTGGAAAATCTAAATAGACCGATCACCAGTAAGGAAATTGAATCAGTCATCCAAAACCTTCCCAAAAACAAAAGTCTGGGACCAGATGGCTTCACTCGTGAATTCTACCAAACCCTCAAAGAGGACCTAATACCTGTCCTACTCAAACTCTTCCAAAAAATTGAAGAAGAGACCATACTCCCTAACTCATTTTATGAGAGGCTAACATTACCCTGATACCAAAACCTGGTAAGGATAACACAAAAAAAGAAAATTACAGACCAATATTTCTGATGAATACAGATGCACAAATCCTAAATAAAATTCTAGCAAATCGAAAGCAACAATGCATTAAACAGATTATTCATCACGACCAAGTGGGGTTCATCCCAGGGGCACAAGGATGGTTCAACATACTCAAATCCATCAATGTGATATACCACATAAACAAAATAAAGGACAAAAATCATATGATTATATCAATTGATGCAGAAAAAGCATTTGACAAGATACAACATCCATTTATGATTATAACACTTAATATATAGGTATAGAAGGAAAGTACCTTAACATAATAAAGGTTTATATAATTAAAAGTGAAAAACTGGAGCCCTTTGCTCTATGTCCAGGAACATGACAGGGCTGTCCCCTATCACCTCTGCTTTTCAACATAGTGTTGGAAGTCCTCGCCAGGGCAATCAGGCAAGAGAAAGAAATAAAAGGCATCCAAATTGGGAATGAAGAAGTTAAATTGTTACTCTTTGCAGATGACATGATGCTATATATAGAAAACCCTAGAGATTCCACCAAAAAGCTATTAGAAACAATAAATGAATACAGTAAAGTTTCCGGCTACAAAACCAATGTACAAAATTCCATTGCATTCCTATATACTAACAATGAAATCTCAGAAACAGAAAGAAAGATAAAAAACCCAATTCTCTTTGCAATTGCAACAAAAAGAATAAAATACCCAGGAATAAACTTAAGCAAGGATGTGAAAGACCTATATGGTAAAACTATAAAACATTTTTAAAAGAAATTGAAGATGACACAAAGAAATGGAAAGACATTCTGTGATCATGGATTGGAAGAATCAACATAGTTAAAATGGCCGTATTACCCAAAGCAATATACAGATTTAATACAATCCCCATCAAAATCCCAATGGCATTTTTTAAAGAAATAGAACAAAAAATCATCAGATTTGTATAGAACCACAAAAGACACCGAATAGCCAAAGCAAAAAGAACAATGCTGGAGGTATCACACTCTCTGACTTTAGTGTCTTTTGTGGTTCTATACAAATCTAATGATTTTTTGTTCTATTTCTTTAAAAAATGCCATTGGGATTTTGATACTAAGTCAAAGCAGCATGGTATTGGCAGAAACAGACACACAGACCAATGGAATAGAAATGAGCACACAGAAATAGACCCACATAAATATGGACAGATAATTTTTGACAAAGAAGCCAAAACATAACAATGGAGAAAAGGCAGCCTCTTCAATAAATGGTGCTGGGAGAATTGGAAAGTTACATGCAAAAGAATGAAACTGGACTGCTATCACGATGTACCAAAATTAATTCAAAAATGGATCAAAGACCTAAGCATAAGACCTGAAACAATAAACTGCACAGAAAAAAACATAGATACTAAACTTATGGCCCTTGGGTTCAAAGAACACTTTATGAATTTGACTCCAAAGGCAAGGGAAGTAAAAGCTGAAATAAATGAATGGGACTATATCAAACTTAAAAACTTCTGCACCGCAAAAGAAACCATCGACAAAATAAAGAGGCCACCAACCGAATGGGAGAAGATTTTTGCAAAGAACGCCTCCGATAAAGGACTAATATCCAAAATATACGAGGAACTCATGTAACTCAACAACAGAAAAGCAAACAACCAATTGAAAAAGGGGTAGAGGACCTGAAGAGACATTTCTCCAAAGAGGACATACAAATGGCAAATAAACATATGAAAAAATGCTCAACATCACTACTCATCAGAGAAATGCAAATAAAAACCACAATGAGATATCACCTCACCCCAGTTAAAATGGCTATCATCAACAAGACAAATAGTAACAAGTGTTGGAGAGGCTGTGGAGAAAAAGGAACACTCACACACTGTTGGTGGGAATGCAGACTGGTGCAGCTGTTATGGAAGGCAGTGTGGAGGTTCCTCAAAAAATTAAGAATATAATTACCATATGACTCAGCAATACCTCTGCTGGGTATCTGCCCCAAAAATCTGAAAACATTTATCCATAAAGACATGGGTGCTCCAATGTTCATTGAAGCTTTATTTACGGTGGCCAAGACATGGAAACAACCAAAAGTCCTTTGATAGATGAATGGATAAAGAAGTTGTGGTATATATACATAATGGAATCCTACTTTGTGGTAAGAAAAGATGAAATAGTACCATTTGTGACAACATGGATGGATCTTGAGAGTATAATATTAAGCGAAGTAAGTCAGACAGAAAAAGTAGAGAACCATATGATATCACTGATATGTGGTATATAAAACTGAGAACAAGAAAAGAACAAGACAAACAAATGAAGAAACAAAAACTTATAGACAGACAATTGTTTAGGGGTTACCAGAGGGTAAGAGGGGAGGGAGGTCTAGAAGAGGGTAAACATGGTCTAATATAAGGTGATGGAAAGAGAACTGACTCTGGGTGGTGAACACACAATGTGAGATATAGATAATGTATTGCAGAATTTTATACCTGAAATCTATGTAACTTTGCTCACCATTTTCACCCCAATAAACTTTAATTAAAAAAAATTTTAAATGTATCATCTTGTCATATAGTCTCTATTTGCTTCATCTTTTTTGTCCTCCTCTCCTTCTTTCTGCCTTCTTTTGGATTAACTTTTTTTTCTTTTCATTTTATCTCCTTCATTAGCTCTATTTTTTTCAGTTCTTGCTCTATGGTTTATAGTAGACACATTTAACTTCTTAGTTTACCTACCATCAAGTAAGTGTATATTTCATCTATATTACAAGTATTTTAAAATAGTATGCTTTCATTTCTCCCATCAGACTACTGTTACCTTAGTTTATTTTTTACATATCTTATGCATTCAATAGCTCATGGTTATTATGTTTAAAAAAAGAGTCAATTTAAATAATAAGAAAAAATCTTGTATGGAGTTGCCATTTCTTCATCTCTTTGTATAAATTAGTATCCCCATCTGGTGTAATTTTCCTCCTGTCCATAATCCATCTTTACTATACTGGAAATGTGTGGTGTGGTGCTAACAGGTGAGAGGGGTGAAATAGTCTCCAGTCCTCTGAGTAGGTCTCGGTCCTTAGAGGTCATGTATCCCTAGATGGTAACCTTCACAAGTGAGTCGGAAGGCCAGAGGGAATGGGTAGATGCTCTTTCCACTCTGTGGGACAAGATTCTAGTAAAGCTTTCTCCATGGAGAGTAAGCTTTTCAACACTCTGGGAATATTTCAAGATGGGTCCTTTTCCCTCACCCTGCCACGGACACTAATGGACTTTTTTGTTCCTGGCTCTTCACAGTGAGAAATTATGTTTTGCCTGGAGATAAAACTCAGGGAAGTGGCCACCTCAGATGTCAGCCCTCACGAGTGACTCACTCTTATGCTGGTTCACCAGGAATTTGTCAAAATTATCACTTAAGGGTTCCTACCTGTGTGTTCTCCAGGGGCTTAAGCTCAAGGTAAAATGAACTTGGCCTTGTTTTCTGTATTTACCTGGCTCTCCAGAATTTTAGATGGTACTTTATCCTGCCACTTCAATTCTCTGTTAAATATATATATATATATATATGATCAGTTTGTTCAGTTTTTATGTGTTCTACCAATAGGATTATCAACTTCTAAGGTTAACCTGAAACCAGAAGTAGAAAATATTTTTATAATTTGTTTAATGTCCTTCACCATTAATTCCCACATCTGTGACAATTCTAGACTGGGTTTAGTTGATTAATTTGTTTTTTCATTTCGATTCTACTTTCCTTCTTTCTTGTATGTCTGGCAATCTTTTGCTGGATGCCAGATATTGTAAATTTTACCTTGTCAGTGTCCTGGATGTTTTATATTCCTAAAAATATTAAGTTTTGTTCTGGGATGTAGTTAAGTTACTGGAAAATAGTTTGATTCTTTTTGGTGTTGGTTTTGTGATTTTTTAGGTGACACTAAAGCAGTGTCAGCCTAAGGGTAAATGCTTGTGACGACTGAGGTAAGACTCTTCTCTAGCTCTCCCCAAGGTCCTAGGGATCACAAGGTTTTCCAGCGTGGCTAATGGGAGCAGGAAACATTCCTGTCCGGTGGTGAGCCTGGAACTATCATCTCTTATTCTTTCAGGCCATTCCTCAGAAACAGAAATTCACCTTTCTTCTACCTTTCTGTTCTAGTCATACCCCCAGGGGATTGCATGAAGCCCACCCATTGGAAGGCAGTCTACTGATTCAGGCCTCTTATTACCTAGCTAGATGACCTTCATTTCACCTCCGTATTAGATTATTTATTGCTATCATTTGGATAAGAATACCTATGCTTTATAACAGTTTCAATTAAATAAAATAATGCATAATAAGAATCTAGTGTAAAACTTGCTACAGGGCCACCTAATAGAGGGACATCTGTATCCTCACATTACCCTAAATCATGTGCCAGTTGATCTTTACTGAAAATACTTGCCATCAGGATTCCAAAACAATAAAAGAAAAGGAAAAAAAAAAAAAAAAAAAAAAGGAAAGGACTATACAAGGTCTAGCAGGGTCAAATAAAGTTTGTGGAACTGGAAAATAAAATGCAGATATAAAAATAGTAAATCTAATGGGTAACCCTAAGAGAAAAGTATAGAGAGGCAGAGGGGAGAAGCAGCTTAGGCAAGAAGGGGTTTGATGATTCAAAGGGAATTATATAACACAGACCTTGATTCCTGATAAATGCCATTCTCACCTACGCAATGAGTATTTCTCATTTTTCTGGTTGGGGTAAGGAAAGTAATGAATGAAATTCTGCAATTTAAGCTACACTCACACACGTTACCAGCACACATATAATTACACGGGCTGCTGCCATAAGTAGTAAGATATAACTGTACTCACGGCCATGTGACAAGGCATAAATCTACAGCCAGTGACTAGTCAGAAGCATTTACCAAAGGTTTATTAGCTCTGGGTACTTGTCAAAAGTAGGGCAAATTCAGAGGTGCAGTGCAAATAAATCATCTTCGGGATGTAAACAGTGGTAAGTTACAGTCTCCCTAATGCCAAAGGGAATCGTGTCACCACATAGCTCTTGCTGTTACTTTACCTTGACAACAGCCTTAAAATTTAAGATTGCAAACTTGAGTTTTTATTTATTTATTTTAAAGTACTATATTCTCAATTGGTAAGTCAAGTTTTACTTAATTTGTATAGAAAGATCATATTCCGGGTAGTCAACAAAAAAATCTTTAAAAAATTAGAAAACATTCAATTTATTAAAAACAAACAAAAAAAAACCCAAAAAAACTATGACAACTATATTAGTCAGTGTTCTCCAGAGAAACAAAACTAATAGGATATAGAAATAGATGGTACAGATACAATAGGAATTGGCTCACACAGTTACGGAGGCCGAGAAGTCCCAGGGTCTGACATCTGCAAACTGAAGAACGAGGAGAGCCAGTGTGTGATTCAATTTGAGAACCAGGGGAGCTGATGGTGTAAGACCCAGTCTGAGTCCAAGGCTAGAGAACCAGCAGCATACACGTCCGAGGGCAGGAAAAGATGGGTGTCTCGGCTCCAGCAAAGAGCAAATTCACCCTTCTTCCTCCTTTTTGCTCTAGTTATGCATCCAGGGGATTGCATGATGCCCATTGCATTCTGTACTCAGTCTACAGAGTCCAATGCTGAGCTCATCCAAAGACAACCTCACAGACACACCCAGAAATAATTTGCAAATATCAAACAATGGACTTTCATCTGATATGTACATAAAGAATATCTTCACATCCATAAGGGAAAGAGGGAAGGCTCTCTAAAAAATATGCAATAGTCTGGAACTTGCAGTTCCATAAAGATGAAGCCGATATACACAATCATAAGATGAAAAAGCACTTTGTGTTATTTGTTAGCGACTTTCTAATAAAAATCAAAATGAGAGACCCTTATGTACTTACCAGAATAGACTAAAAATGCATGTAAAAATAAGTTGACACTAATCAATGAGCAACTAAAACTCCTCAACATTGCTGGCCGAAGTATAAATTAGAGCAAGATGTTTTGGAAAAATGGCAGTATCTACTAAGTTGAACACAGATATGTCCTATGACATCAATTTCACGTATATGAATCTACCAACAGAAATGAAGACATAAGTCATCAATAGACATGTACATTCATATTTATAGTGGCTTCATTATTTAGAGACAAAACTTGGAATCAATTGAAATATACATCAACAGTAAAATGGACAAGTATTTTCTGGTAAACTCATAAAATAAAATGCTAAACATCAATGAAAAATAATGAAGTAATATAATTTCTACTGAATAATAATGTTGAGTATGAGCTTTCTAATCCAATTTATATGAAGTTCAAACAGGTAAAACTGGTGTTAGTCCTCAGAATACTGTTTATGTGTGTAGATAAGTTAACTGATGGGCATAGCATAGCTTTCCGCATCAAAAATGTTCTATATGGTTGCATAGCATTATTCACTTTGTAAATATTTACTGGGCTACAGATTCATAACATGAGAAATTTATTGTATGTGTGCTATATATTAACTAAAACATTAAAAATCTTCCTGGCTTGCATTCATTAGGTCACGTTTCTGTTAAGGGTCATGAAAACCAATATCTACCAGGTCCGGTGATGTACACCACCATGGAAATGAGTCACACTACGCGTAGCTCCCGCCAAATGTTGTCACAAAGGACTGTGAATCCAGTGTGGCCCTATTTTCTAATAGTTAAGGTAGCTAGAAAGTTTAGGTACTTTTTGCGGAATTTTCTAATTTTAAGTATCTGTTTTAACTCCCAAAACAGTATGCCATCATAAAAAATGTCAGCTATGTTTGTTATAAGGCAAATGTTGTGGGCTCATTGTGATCTTGGTATGATCAATAAAATCTTGAAAATGGATTTCTTTCTATCAATCTGTCTATCATCTATCTATCTATCTATCTATCTATCTATCTATCTATCTATCTATCTATCTATCTATCTATCTATCTATCTATCTATTTTTGGAGAACTGCTCCTTGTTATTTGCCTAGGCAATGTCTGCAGTATTCGGCTGGTTTTCTTATCATGGCGTATTTCCTTTTCTGGTACCTCAGCTTTCACAAGTCACTTTTATTCTTTATCCCAGATCAGGCATCAATGAATGCCATTCAGTACTGAATCATCAATATGGAATGGTTGCAATCCAATCATTTGTCAGTGTGCATAACCTCAAGCCCGCTACTGCTCCATATTTATGAAACGCGTAGCTCAGAGACACAATATTTATGGAAAATTTTCTGAATGGTAAGCAGTGCACTTATACCTCTAAATGCTCTAATAGCTATCCATAAATTCGCCCATAGTAGAAGTGCACTGGCAGCTCACACCACATAATTTTACCACCTCCTAGCACAACAGCATTTACAGAATTGCCTTTGGCAAGATGCCATCATTACACAATGAGGGACAGCATAAGACACATCCCTAAGGCATTTGTTGCTTTTATGCTCCACACCACTTTTCCTACGACAGACACCCCGAGAATTATCTCTCTGGTCTCAGTACAGAAAGAGGTATGCATGGTTATTGGGTTGCTTTTGTTCATGGACCCTCTGATTCATATGCTTCCCTGCTTCTCAAAAGGAGGGTATCTGGAACTATATCCATGTAGAGAAAACTAGAAAATGAATATTTAATATGGGTAATTTCCCTGGAAAATTAATTTCACTCAAATATTTAGAGAAACTATGTTGAATTTTTGTATTCCCAAAGCACTTTGTTGCACATGGGCATAAATAAATTAATCAAAATTCAATGTCTTCATTTTGATAATTAAATATTTTTGGTTTTAATTTCTGTTTGTTTCACAAACATCTTAAAAACATAAATTTGAAGCATATGCTTAAAACTAGTAAAAATGCACAGGATACCATAATTTAGACTATAAAAAAGATACAAGATAATAAATATTATGACAGATAATTCCTGACGTAACCCCCAAAGCTTTTGACAAGGAATGTAAAAGTGTTGATCAATTAAACCAAGATATCTGGTAAAACAAATACTCAAATTCTTATATAAAATACATATTAAATTAAGAATGAACTCTGAGTCCATTTATACTATAAACCCTGAAGTCTAGCAAACTGAATATGTAATTCTTCAAATCTAATCAGCAGTTTCTTGGCTTCTGGTGAAAAAAAAAAAAGACTAAACAAGTATATTTACTGTAATATTAAAAACTGAATTATAAAATTGTCATTTTACCATATACTATTTCAAGGCTGAAAATTCACTTATCCACTACACAACAAAATGGTAAATCTTTTGCGTGCATATGAAAAGATTATTGGATTGAAACTTGAGTGTGAGAGGTAATACAGCAGAAGGCTACTAAAAGCTTCAGAAGACTAAGAACAGAATACTAACAAGATGTTGGAATCATATTAGAATCAAACATTACATTACCAATACGAATGCAAAAAAATCTGCATCTCCAGATGTCTAAGGGCCCATGAATATAAACATGGGATTCCAAGCCAAATCAAACGGGCAAAACAGACATTGTTATATACAGTTAATTTCCTTTCCAAACTTTCCTTTAAAAAATGCTCAGGGATATATTCAATCAAAACAATAAAGGAATACAAAGTGACAGAGACATTAGCTATAAGGGGCTGTAGATTTCACTCTAGAGTGGAAGAAAACTATGCGTCAGGGCCACCTCTGAGCAGCAAAGTAAGCACGTGTATGATCAACCAAAATTAGAGGAGCCAGCTATGTGCCCCCTAGGAAAATGGATCATGTGATAAAAATTATGAAGAGGAAGCTACATTATTTGTGATCAGATGATGTCATAGATTCCTCAGTCAAAAAGCACATCAGAAAGGCAAATGGAAAACAGAAAAAAATAAATTTTATGTTAAATGACCTTTCAATTGTAAATCAAAGTAAAGTATGGTGTAATTTTGACAACTGAAGTATTCAAGCACTGATATGCGGGATACAAAACTGAAAACAGCAAAGAAATAAGACAAACAAATGAAGAAACAAAAATTCATAGACACAGACAATAGTTTAGTGGTTACCAGAGGGTAAAGGGGGAAGGGGATGGTATATGAGGGTAAAAGGGATCAAATATATGGTGATGGAAAAAGAAAAGACTCTGGGTGGTGAACACACAATGTGATATACTGGTGATGTATTATAGAATTGTACACCTGAAATCTATGTAACTTTACTAACAATTGTCACCCCATAAATTTAATTTAAAAAAAAATAATACATTTAAACCTTTCCTCTTGGTCATTGACATACAATAGCAGATTTAGTGGATTTTGGCTAAATCCCCTTTTCTACTGTTTTAATCTCATATTTTATGCATAAATTAAATTTACATAATCATAATAGTATAAATGTCATTCATTAGTTTTCCCTTTAGAATGAACTGATAGAAAAAAAAAAAAGAGAAGATTGAATTATAGCTAATGACCCAAGTATGAAAGTTTTACTATTATATGTTTAATGTTGTTGGAATAATATTGTAACTAGCTGGTAAGTGAAGAGGAAATTCCTGAGTGAGACAGAACTATACGCATATACATCCCATTGTCATGCTTAATAAGACATTGAAATATCATTTCTAAGGGTGACAGATTAAGAAATATTTTTAAAATATAAAAATACATCAGAACATAAAATTTGGGAGCACTAATAAAGAGATGGAAATAGTTTCCATGATTTAATTACCTTGTCATTAGTTAACTAATAAAATTAAGAAATTGACATATAAGCACACAATATAAATTTCACAATGAGTATTAAAATAATAAATTTTAAAAGTGGTTACCTTTAGAAGGACATAATTGAAAATGATACGGACAACCCATTTTTATTTTTTATTTTACACCCCTAATTCCTGTTTAATACTTCCTTAACCCTTTATATGTTACTCAATGTCAATTTTTAAAATGAAGCATGGTAATTTGCTTTTGCATCCAATTTTTTTCTTGTTAAAAAGAGAGAATTACCAATAATAGAACAAATATAAAACAATATTTATGTTTGTTATTTCCTTCAAGATAATTTATAAAAGCATCTTGGCAGATGAGGTTACCACAATAAAAGAACAGCTGGTGAAATCTTGGGCCATAGTTAGGGTTAAATTAAATATAAATCAAGAAAGAGATTGCCAAACCATTATGTATATAATACATATAAGTATTACACACACACACACACACACACACACACACACACACACACACACATATACAGGGGTGCCAAAAAATGTATACACATTTTCAGAAAGGAAAAAATTGTATTAAAATTATAATAATATATACCGACAACAGAAGATGAATACAAGTCATGTGTACACATTTTTTGGCAACCCCAGTATATACATTATATATACAACATACAAGGCTATCAGAATGCTTTTTAATGAACTCCTAAGACATATTTAAACAATTGGTTATTATATAATGGATAACGTTTTATATTAAATTTTGTAAAAACATTAGTGATCAGATCATTTTATAGGTCTTTCATGAAGACCTATAATGAAGACCAGGGGTGCCAAAAAATGTATACACATGACTTGCATTCATCCTTTGTTGTCAGTATACATTGAGTATTATAATTTTAATACAGTTTTTTTTTTTCCTTTCTTAAAATGTATATACATTTTTTTGGCACCCTCTGTATTTTATATTCAGTTCTTGACTGTAAAATCAATGACTAACACATTTCCAAACAATATCAATTGGAAATCACTGTTAAAGTAATACGGAGATCTGCCTGTACATTGGACCATACCATAAGACAAGCACATTTCAACAGCATTAGAAGCACAAACAGCATCAGCTTACCTCCAGATGTCCACTTCGGGTTTCCACAGTGTGGAAAATATCAGTATTGTAAAAATGATAGAGTTTGTTAAAATGAGTGGCTAATTTATTGATTGTCATGGAGATTTCCATGAAGAAATGGAAAAAAAAAAACTGTGATGACTTACTCTAATATAAAATTTAGTACAGACTTCATCATGGTTTCCAAATTCACCATCTAATTGCACATGACAACATGACAGCAATGAAAATTAGGTTTGAGTGGTAGATGAAGAGGGTTGATTACTTGAGGTTCCTTTACATTGATAAAAGTTAAAACTTTAGTTGTAAAATAATTAACACCATCAGTCAATTTTCTTCACAGTGAAATTCTGTTGATGAGTATTTCACTGAGATAGACAAAAAATACTTAACTATTGAATCATGAAATCCTTTGACTCGGTTGTGTAACAGAATCAATTCGATCTGCAGTCAAAAAGACGTACCTCTCAATACTTTGCTAAAACTGTGCAATGAGCTTCTCTTTCAGAAATATGGCAGGTCAATTACTCAGAGACGTCTCTCATACTGAACAACTATTCTAGATAAAAAATGTTTTTAAGTGGATGATTTAGCTGGGAGATAAATAGAAGCTATTCTTAGAGACAAAAGAAAAGAAAAGGAAGGAGGGAAGGAGGGAAGGAGGGAAGGAGGGAAGGAGGGAAGGAAGGAAGGAAGGAAGGAAGGAAGGAAGGAAGGAAGGAAGGAAGGAAGGAAGGAAGGAAGGAAGGAAGGAAGGATTCAGAGAAGGTAAATATGCATAGAGCCCATGAATATCTTGAGGTTACCTGACAAAGAAGAGTAGAAAGCATGATTTAAACACTAGCCTGGGATACAGAAGATGAAGCCGATGACTGGACTTGGGAGATCAGACCAGAAACTCTTATATAAAAGCTGCTATCTCAGAAGGGTGAAGGCTTCAATGGGTGAACTAGAAAGGACAACTGGGGAAAACAGTGTTCTGGACTTTCTCTATCTGTTCCTTTTCCTTTGGTACTTTGGGGTGTTGGCTGGTTCATGTGCATTTTGAAGTCATCTAAGAATGCGGTGGGATTTTTCATCTGATTTTGGTTTACCATGCATTTATATGTTTAAGTAATTCGTTCCAGGATTTGCCCTTTTAGTAGCCAATCTCCAAGGCAGCCCCAAACTTTAACTCTTCAGGTAAAAGATATGGCTCATTTTCACATGAGTGTCAGCCGTCCGTGTGCCCAAATTTGGGAGTGTATTCAGTAAGCCAGTCAATTCAATGCAGGCTTTACCTAGAATGCTTCTCTTCTTTCAAGGATGTGTGACTTCCATTTCTTGCCTTCTTTTATTCATTCTAGAATGTCTTCAAAAAGTTACTTTTCATATTTGTCCCAAATTTATAACTGTATCTGAAATAGGGTCCTTTGCCATTACAGAAAGTAAAACTCTTTTTTAAAAGCTATGTTGTCCTTTCTGGAATAATGTAAATATAATTAAATTGCTCTTGTTTTAAATATAATTTAATGACTGACCCAATCTCAGTTACTTAAATATACAATAACAATGGTAAAGACCATTTAAATTACTATTTGATACCTAAAAAAAGTAAACATATGGTCCTAAATCTTGAGTATATATATATATATATATATATATATATATATATATATATATATATATATATATATATTAGGTTGGTGCAAAATTGTGTTTTTTGCAATTATTTTTAACCTTTTAAACTGCAGTTACTTTTACACCAACCTAATATATACAAATATATTTTTTTAATTATGATTTTTTAAAAATATCATACATCTGCTTTTTCCTTAATTATAAACAATTTTCCTCTTTATCAAAACTGCTTTTGCTGAGGATGGGTGATTCGTGAAGCACAGTGAATCTGTAAGATCATTATAAATGGCAGCTTCCAGAAGATGGTGAAGGGGCAACCACAGACCAAAGAAAATTGCTGTTTTTGTGGGTTTTTCTTCAATCATTGAAAATCATCTTCTGTATCATGCTGCTCCTAATTTCCTAAACAACACACTGTTTTTACATGTCTCTACTGATGCAGAGTAACTGGTAATTTAGAAGAATGTATAATAAAATGGTATTGAATACCTTCACATTTTTGCCTCGATTTAAGTAATCATTTAGCTCTTTCTTCTTACATTATAGTTCCTTAATAACAAAATATTTGCAGTGATATTTCCTCAACTATATAAATATGCACTATTGATTACTAAAATATATATTTTGATAAGCCCTCCTATACATAATTTGATATATGGTGATGGAAGGAGAACTGACTCTGGGTGGGAAACACACAATGCAATATATAGATGATGTATTATAGAAATGTACACTTGAAACTTATATAGTTTTACTAACCAATGCCACCCCAATAAATTTAATATATTTTTTTAAACTCAGAAATAATGCCATCTGTAACCTAAAACACTTTATAATATAAAAAGATTAATGAACCTTAGATTTTCTGAATGTGGACTCTCCGAGCTAAATCCTTCTTTCAATTTTTTGTTAATAAACAATAAGGTGAAAATGAGTATGCTGAACTATGATAAGGAGAAAGGTAGCACACGACAGTTATTCAAAGTCTTGTACATTAGGAAAAAGAGAAGTTTTTGCTTTAGTGGAGATGGGGAAGGGGAGCCAGTGGCTTTCATTTGGTGTCATCTGCCGTTTAGTGTTGTGAGCAGACGCATCTCCATCTAACCCTCGGCTTTCTTTTACAATTTCTGACAGGGGCAGACTGCTCAAAAGTTCACATTATCAGTCTGGGCTCTGAGTTCCTTCTGTTTTGCTCCATAATGTCCAGGAAAACCGAGAACAGTAGTTCACAGAATCCGAATCCAAAAATAAATAAATGAATAAGCTCTGTTTCATTCTGTAGAGCTTGTTCTGTGAAAATGCCACTTGCGTCACCTTTGGGTAGAGATGACATAGAGGGCACAGCTGACACAACCGCTCTGAGTCGCTGCCAGAACTCCTGTCACTTCCATCCATGGGGACCCGAAGCAGCTGCAGATACTGTGCATGGCATTCAGAGTAACCGCTGCATCACAGAAATGCCACTTTTGGAGTGAGAACATGTGATAGACAAGTCTCAGGTACAATTACCAAAATCAGGAAGTTATAGAATGAATAACACTACGTTCTAATATAAAGGCTATATTCATTTTTTTCCAGTTGTTTCAATAATGTCATTTATATTGATTCTCTTTTTAAGTAGAATCGAATCCATGGAAATGTGCTGCATTTACAATGTCTCTAAGGCTTCGTTAATTGTGAACTAGTTCTCAGCCTTTCTTGGTCTTTCGTATCATTGTTATTATTATTTTTAAAGTAACATTTTGAAGCATGTTCCTCAATTTAGGTTTGCTTCCTCCTGATTGGGTGTAATCCAGATTGTGCATTTTATCAGAAATATTGTATGATAAGCTTGTGTTAACCTCACTGCATCTTATCAGGGGCACATAAATCAACTTGGCTCTTATCAGTGATGTGAACTGTGATCATATAGCTAAGATGGTGTCAATTCAATTCGCCCTATAGAAGTTGTTTTTCCCCTTTTAAGATAAATGAGTAATCTGAGGGGAGATGCTACAAGTAATTGTCTTTTAATTTTAGCAGCCATCAATGATTCTTGCTGAGTTGGTTTTTTTTTAGAATGATTGCAAAATGGGGATCTTTAAATTTTATTTCTTTGGCATGTATTTTTTTGTATTCCTTTCTTACTTTTTAATTATGTGTATATACATATGTGCATATATTAGTGCATGTCTGTTTCCCTATACCATTATCAACAGAGTATTTTACCACATTTTGAATTTTTCTAAACTAATAGGTGAAAAATTATCACATTAGTTTTATTTGCTTTATTAGAAGTCAAGTTGAGCATATTTCCTAGGTTTTAGTGTTATATTTATGTTTTGGTAAATTGTTCGTATTTTCTACTTTTAATTTTATTGTCCTTTACAATACTGTTTTTAAATTTCTAATATTTCAGGGACATTAATCCTTTTTTATGATAAATGCTCTGTTTCTCCTTTTTGTAATTTGATTTTTAGTCTTGCTTATTTTTTCTATTCAATACTATATCCCACTTTCTAAGCAGTTGACCTTAACTTTTCATTGCATCTAGATTTTTGAGTCATAGTTAAAACACTTTCCACCACACCCATGTTATAACAGAATTGACACACGTTTCCTTCCAATAATGCATGGCTTCGGTGTTGTATTAGATCTCTGATACATTTGAAGTATTCTTGTGTGTGATGTGAGGGATGGAATGAACTATACCTATCTCTAAATGTCTACTACAGAGAGAAATCACTGCAGAGATATTTTGAATGGTATTGTCTAGGTCAGGTTTTTTTTTTTGTTCCCACCCCCCCCACCCAATTGTTTTTGCCAGTATTTGCCAGTAGTCACACCCCCTTTGAAAATGTGCTAACATGAGCTCTCAGAGAAAAAGGCACATTCAGACATGTCTACATGCAACTTCAGGAAGTTTATAAAACCTTTACAATCACTCCTGCATCACAGGGATCCATGAGCCCCAGTGGAGCAGGAAAAAAGAGTAAATTATTTTGATGTTAAGAGAGTATTTTTAGAATATATTTATCCTTCTATAGATAGATCCAGAGCACATAGTATTGGGGAGTAACGAAAATGCCCCATCTTCTAATGCCACATATTTTCAATGAATATAGGAATAAAAAAGTGACAAAACTATAAGGATATCATTGCCAATAGAAAATTAAGCTCAGACATTTTGCCACTAAGTCTTAAATATTTTTGTTAAAGTACATTTAAATGTGTCTAATTGAAATCCAAAATATGGCGTTGTATACATTTGAGAAGAGAAAAAAAAAGTATTCTAATACAAATTTGTGGTGGTTCTTGCAATCTGCATGTAAATGTTCTGAACACTGTAGATTTAAATATTAAAATAAACTCAGAAAAACAAATAAACAACCAAAAATAGCCAATCTAGGGTTTAATTCATATGTATCTGCTTCCTTTTATTTCCTACATTTTCTACAGTTTATATGAAATATCTGTCTTTCCAGTCAATCGACATCATGTATGAACTGCTACTTTTGGTTAAATAACCATATGTTGGAAACTGGTTCTTGATCAATAATGTGTGTTAAGTTAGTGAGTTCTGCAATGTTTGCAATGGAAAAGAGACTAAATCAATCAAAACCTATACTCACAGTACCAGTTTTTCCTTATGTAAATATGATCGCTTTTCCTTCTCCAGGTAAAATGAGCGCTTATCAGACAAAAGTGTACCAGGGCCTTTCAAATAACTTCCACATATGTGGGCCTGCTAAAGAGAGGCTATTTCTTATGCATTTATATAACATACCTTCAGGATCATTTTCCTGGGTAAGTTGATATCTAACATAAATAAATTACAAACACATATATAAATGTGAGATAGTTTTCTTTCTGCTCATTAGGTAACATAGATGGAGCTTGAGATTATCGTGCTAAGCAAAATAAGTCAGACAGAAAAAGTCAAGAACCATATGATTTCACTCATATATTGGCTATAAAACTGAAAGCAACAAATGAACATGACAAACAAATGTACAAAAACTCATAGACACAGACAATAGTTTAGTGGTTACCAGAGGGTAAGGGGGGAGGAGGATGGTAGAAGAGGGAAAAGCGGGTCAAATATATGGTGATGGAAGGGATATTGACTTTGGGTGGTGAACACAAGATCCAATAATACATAGATGATATATTATAAAATTGTACACGTGAAACCTATATAATTTTACTAACCAATGTCACCCCAATAAATTTAATAAAAATAAAAATTTTTAAATGGTAAAAAAATGCAATACCTTGTTTTTTCCTATCCAACCTATGTCTGCTGTCAGCCTGAGTGATTCCAATGTTCTGTGGATCCATTTAACCCCATACTCTAGTGTTTCTCACAATCTTGTCTATAATATTCTTGGTCAGATTATCTGTTTTGCTGGTTGAAATACAGAACCTCTATGGCTGGGTCTCAGAAAACTGAATTTCAAAGTTGCCTTCAGTTTTATACATGTTCACTAACTTTTGACAACGGCTCTAGCTCTCAGTTCTTTTAACTTTCCTCCTCTGGGACTCTATTTTCATCTACTTCACTCAAAGAATCTCATGGTCACAATCTTTTTGTTTTCACTAACAATTGTTCACCTTTGGTTATAGACTGCTGTGTGACCCCCTCAAATTCATATTTTGAAGCCCTAACCCCCCAGTACCTCAGAATGTGACTGTATTTGGAGATAGGACTTTAAATGAGTTAATTAAGTTAAAATCAGGATATTAGGGTGGGTTCTAACCCAATAAAACTGCTGTCCTTATAAGAAAAGATTAGGACACACAGACAGACACTCAGGGCGCCTGTGCATAGAGGGACAACCATATGAAGAGGCAGCAGCATGGTGGCCATCTGTCAGCCAAAGAGAGAAGTCTCAGAGAAAACAAATCCTGCTGTCCCCTTGATCTTGGATTTCCAGCCTCCAGCACTGAGAAGATAAATTTCTGTTGTTTAAGCCACTCAAGCTGTGGTATTTTGTTATGGCAGCTCTAGCAAACTAATACACTCTCTTAAAACTCAACTCTGATATTTTCTTTTCAAACCATGACCCATGTGTTCTTGCTACACGTACTCTTTATCTTCATACAAACCTCTCACACCTAATTATTCTCCTGCTGGGAGGCTGGCTTCACCCCTCCAAGAATGCTGCCACTCTACAGTGGCAGGAGCAAGCTCAGCCTTGGGGAGAGGAAAACTATGATGCTGATTACATATATAATATCTATCTTGGATGCTATGCTCATTTTGTCAGGAGCCCACTAAGTAATAACCATTTTGACGTGGGAAAAAAGTTAACATCCACAGCATGTCATATGGTCTACCTGGTCATCCCTTTGCAGTTTGGTGCCACCATCCTTCCCTGCTACCTCTGGAAACCACTAAACTTTTGTCAGTGTTTATGAGTTTTTGTACATTTGTTTGTCATGTTCATTTGTTGCTTTCTGTTTTATATCCCACATATGAGTGAAATCATATGGTTCTCAACTTTTTCAGTCTGACTTATTTCGTTTAGCATGATAACCTCAAGCTCCATCCATGTTACCCAAAGTCCTATAAAAAGAATTTAGGTGGACGTCATGTACATCATATCCAAGTGGATGTCACACATGAAATGTTCTCATAGAGTGTGATGAAAATATGCCAGTATGCTGTGTCATTCCTAGAGATCCACCCATCCTCCTCACCACCAATCTTCTTATATTGTCTTTTCTAGGAAAACAACCATTCAGTCTAAACATCGGACATTGCCCATTGATTGGTGTGTTTCTGTTAGTCGGACCTTCTCCCTTTTTTAGACAAAGTGAACATCCAGTTCTGCACAAAATTCTGCAAAGGGTGGACTTCTTTTTTCTACTGTACCTCCTGGACATTCTCAGAGGGCTGTTGGTTGTAGCAGTTCACAATCAGGTGATGAAATGGACTTTATAGATCCACCTGTAACTAGAGCCTAGTTTTCTTCCTCAGGTATAGTAGGGTCAGAGAGAACTCATCATGAGGCCCTAAGTGTGAGCTGAAGAAGAAATGAATATGCCACTTACAGATACCTTCAGGCCTGTTTGAACCTTACCTTCTATATTTCCTTAAACAAAGGATGGACTGTTGCTGTACGCCCACATATGTATGACTTGCTAAATCAGTTTTTTTGTTTGATAGCTCAGGGTTGTTAGTCACAGGCTATATCATTATTAAGCATGGTATTTGTTATGTCCAGAATCCAACAAGGTTCATCAAGCATTGTTTATTTTTCTTGGGTATAAAAAGGCAAAATACAGTAACCTATCAAGGAAGTTGGGAGATGCCTTATGCTTCAAATCAATAACTTCCCTAAATGTATTGGACGGGGGAGGCCTCTCTATCTTCATGAGGTTAATTTTCCACCACGGTAGGCATGTTCCCTTAAGACAGTTAGTATACTTGGCAATCCCTCTTACTAGACTGAGTTGGCATAATGTCATCAAAGTCGTGGTCCAACAGGGTGTTCTGTGGGATAGCAAATCGTTAACATGCATTGAGAGTATTTTGTGACAGAGAACCTAAGCTTCACCATACCCTGAGGGAAGATGGGAAAGAATTGAGTCACTGACAGTAAAAGCAAGTAGCTTCTAATGATCTTGGTTAATAAATATAGCAAGAAAAAGAAAAGGCCAAATCAACTCCTGAGCAGTAGATGTTGAGGGCTGTATTTATTTGCTTCACTAAAGAGATTGCATTTGGAATGGCAGCTGCAATTACAGTTACTACCTGAGTAAATGGATGATAATCTACTGTCAATTTCCAGTGCCTATGTATCTCCTGTGTACTCCAAATAAATGAGTAAATTAGTTTAAGGGGGTGTGATAGCAATTATTACTATGCTGCTCATTTGGGGTGGTGGAGAGGGGGACACAGAGGCTTTCAGCTTATTTTTTCCTGTGATAATAGCCCCAGGCCACTAGTCAGGGAGCTACTGTAGAGATTTATTTTTCTTTTGTTCAGTGTTTCTATTCAAACTTTCAAACTACAAATTTGGGAACGATGGATGTAACCAAAACTTGGGTCCTAGGATCCACTAGTCCTACTGTACAAAAGTCCCAGAATGAAACTTCTTTTGCCACCTCTGAGTAGTAAGTACAGTGACATTTTCCATCCTCAGGGGTTTATACCACCTCAGTGTCAGTACCCAGGGAATTCCCTACATCCTGAGTTATATTGGAATATTTCCATAGGTCTATTTACAGAAGGTTTGAGAATTCTGTAGGTTTCTTTCTTATGTGGGTGAAAGCTTCCTTTCATTTACGGGCCCCGAGTCTGTGAACTGGCTCTGATACGAAAATGGGTTCAAAGGGCATGATTCTCATGTACAATCTTAGTCAACAAGACTTAGATGTTTCCATTCATACAGAACAAGTAAAAACTTCAGTTCACTGTACAAACACTAAAGCTCTTAGTATTAAATGATTAATCAATGACCTCCAAAACCCTCTAAGGGTCACACCATTAGGATTTCTGCCCCAGCCTTGCAGTCCATTGTACACAACGTGTGCTTTGACTCTGAATGTCAAGAGCTGTAACTTGCAACTGCCACTCCAGGATCTCACCATTCTTACTGACATCCGGGGGCCCAAGTGAGTGGAACATCTCCTACCTTCATTCCCACCCTAGAGCGTACAGCCTCCAGAAGTCTACAGAGTAAAGCATTATAAGAAAGCTTTTCACCTTCACCAGTTGATTTCTCAATAGTAGAACTCTGAGCACACTGTCTCTCCAAACACGTCATCACTAGGTATGGATTCCATGCTGTCCTTGTACAATGTGCATATACTGCAATCAGACCCTATGGTTTAGAGCAGGTGTGTCCAAACTTTTTTCAACGTTTTTTACCAAGGGCCATATGCGGTAAAATACACAAACAGCCGGGCCACTCACTCGAGGTGAAGTACGTATTGCCTCACCTGGTTTATTTAAGTAAACTAAATATATCTTTGGAATTTGCTGCGGGCCAATTAAAAATGGATTGCGGGCCGCAGTTTGGACACCCCTGGTTTAGAGGAAAGTTGTCATGCAGGGCGGCCTGCGGGGTCTCTGCTCCCGCTCCCCATATAAGAACGCAGGATATGGTGAGGCCAAAAAGGAACACCCATGGAGCCATAAGTAGGGGAGTCATACCACTACGGTCTCACTGGAGGCTGGGTTCACTGGACATGCGACCTGCTGTCCGTTTTCTGCCAACCGACTGACGACTCTCCTCCACTCTCCTCGGCTCTCCTCTGTAGCTGCAGCCCTTATATTAGCGGCCAACGGCACAATGGCTACAGCTGACGGCCAATCAGCCACAACTGATGGCCATCTACTACCCGAGCTAGCACCCCTCCACGTGAGGCCGAGAGCCTATAAACTACCTTCTGGGGCTCTGCCCCCACAAAAGTTTAAAGTTGTTTCTGAATATCGACAGATAACATCTGAAACAAATTAAATGAGCCAATCCACTTCCTTTATAATTGAGACAGCTGAAGATAGTCTTCCTAGTAATGGGAAATTGGGACCCCAAGGGGACTGGGCCTTTCATTTCCACATCAGCCAGTCCTTGGGTGCAGATTGACTGGAGAGAGATTGTCACCTAGGAAAGGTACTTTACTCACTTGAGGACAAATCCTGGGCAGAGACTAAGTTATGAGTGGACAACCGGCAACACTCCTGGCATCGGGGGTGAGGTGGCCTTTGTTTCTTGCACCAGTGTATCCACCACCATTTTTGTCACTTACACATGTATGCATTATAAACACTATGTACTTTTGTTTTATTTTAACTTTATGCAAAACCATCTAACTATGTGAAATATTCTGGTACTTCACTCTCAGGAACTATTACGCTTCTAAGTTTTTTCTATCTTGGTTAAATGCAATTTTAGTTATTACATTTTCTTTGCTGTATGGTATTAAATCATGTGAACATACAATAATATGTTGAGATTTTTATTGCATTTTGCAGTTGTAAGAACAATTTTGAAGTTCTTCAAAGTTATGCAGAGTACTTCTAGATACCCTGGTACACTTTGCAGGGCTTCCTAAAGGATATAAATCTCAAAGTGAAGGTACCACTGTGAGGTCTTGGTGATGGTGATGTTGAGTGAATCCCAGTTTGACCTATCACAGGGAGTGTTATCAGCGGCTGACTGCTAAACCGGCAGTGTTTCAGTTACATTTTTTCCTGTATTTCTGGATCTTAAAGCAAGTACAAGAGTGTGTATAAAATTTAGGGGGAAAATACCCACAAGAAGGATACGACATTATATAATACATCTCTGCACACTTTTATGCAAAAAGAGAATCTTTCTCAGTAAAAAGGCTTCTTTTGAATAATAGTTAATTGACATGATAATCTGTTAACAAAAGTAAAGAGAGAATCACAAGACAATTTATGCAAAACAAGCTGAAAGCTAAGGGATATTAAGTCATGTGAGTCTGGTCTGATGTGGTCAACAGTGTGTACATGTCTTCTCTTTTCATTGTTCTCTTTTCCTTCCTTGAGAAATATTCCTCTTGCTTCTATGTGTCTTACCAGTGTTGTCTAACCAATTACTTATTAAGAACCATGGAACAGAATGAGATCAGTGACAAGGTTCTTTAGTACATGCTTATGTTGATGTTAATTCATTCATTAATATCCTAAAGAAGTTCAGAGTAACACAAACCATGCATGGGAGACATCTATTAAATTAGCTAAACACACTGCAAGTCAGACATTTTGGATTTTGTCAATGAGAAATCCAACAGGTGCTCAGCTAAATTTAGCGTTCATTATATGAAAAATGGAGTTGTGATTTCCAAGCCCAATACATCATAATTGAATAAATTCTGGAGTATTTATTCCTAAGAAATGCATTCTGGATCCTAGTGACCTTCACTTAGCAAGATGCACAAATAAAACTTCTAATAATCCAATATGTTTCTAATCAATTGCTACATCAACTTCCAGTTTTAAGAATCTTCTTAATTTTGAAATTCTGGTTACCTGTCAATTTGTCTAACATCTCTTACTTTCCTCAAGATTTACATAGATTATCAACAGCCATTTATCAAACCCATCTGTAACATTGTTTAATATTATGGAATACAGATCATGGGGAGATTATCTGAAATAATTATAGAAATTAAAATAGATTAATTAACATCTCCTGTTTAATGGGTGTTATGATTGGAACTACTGAGCCATAAAGTTAACCAGGAACTTACTACTTTAATATAACAGTCTACTCTTTATTCATTGATTTAAAATAAATATTGAGGATTTGCTTTCTTTGAGGCACTAAGCTTGGCAATATGCATAAGAAAATGAGTCTTAAAGACTTTACCATAACACTCTAAGAAGAGAAAAATATACCCATATAGCAACAAAACAATATAGAAACTGATTCAGTTACAAGTAGTAAAAACTTAAAATTCTACCACAAACCAAAGGTTATTATACCTGGAAAAAATTAACTAATATTTAAAAACGAGATATAGAACAATTCACTCAACACTAAAACCCTACTATGCGTAATTTGCTACCTTTTAGATTTACAAGGCTATTAAATGTCACGTAATCACCTAAGTTTACAAAGTAAATGTCAATACTCATTGTGCCACATATTAATAAACACAGGGCTAGGATTTGGAATTACCCAGACTGGTTTTGATTTTGTCTTTATTTGTCAACTGTGTGAATTGTTGCAGGTGAACCTTTTTAAAAATTAACTGGGAAAAAAAATAAATAAATAAAAAATAAATAAAAAACCTGAAACACATGGGACATGTATTTTATAGTGTTCTTGTGAGGACTAAAAAAATAATGTCTGTAAGTCCCTCATCACACTGCCTGGCCAGAGTAACCTCGCAAAAATGTTAGATATTATTATTCTATTCCTGTTACTACTAATAATTAAACATAATTAGATTTCAGGCCATAGAACTTTGGAGAAGAGAGAGTTTGCCTGTATAGCTCAAGGAACAAGAATGTCAATTTTTTTATTAATACAGATGATATAACTATACATTGCAGACACATTTTAATGTGCAAGAAGGAAATAACTTTTATATGTTTCATGAAATGCATTGTTAACCTTTTGAAACATGGTGAAGCCAATATTTTCTGTTACTTTCTATTTTGAAATATTGGTAGGTTGACTTTAAATTTGCCTTTCCTATATATTCCCGGAACTACCCTCACTCTATGGATTTTTTTTTATGTCTTAGATTGGAGAAAAGAAATGAATTTATATACTTCCATTGTAGGTTCTGCCTTTACTCAGCAACATTTGAGAGATTCACTATTTCTGAAAAACTGGCAAAGTTAATTAGTGGCCGAGTAAAATGGTCAGTAGCTCTGTAAAAATGCTCTTCCTCGCAGCTTGTTCTTTCCCCTGAAAAATTTCTGTGAGCCCATAAAGGCATTTGTAAACAATCAGTGTTAGTTTTTCTTATTTCTGTCGGAAGAGGATGTTTCTGCTGGTAATAAAGGAACTTAGATGGAGACTCTCTATTTGATTGCTGCCTGTGACGCCTCTCTGGATTTCCCAGACCAGGGAGAGGAGAGAGACAGATGGGTTTGGGGGGAATAAGAGGGTGGATGGGATGGGGCAGGAGGGAGCACAGCTGCTGGTCAGCACAGCCTCGCTGTTTCTCCTGCACCAAAAGCACACAGTCGTTATGCTTTCATTCATTGCAACAGCACTAAGAGATCATCCATTTCTCCTATAAAGGGCTCTCCTGACAAAATGCTTTATGCCAAAGCTGTAACTCTGGAAAATTAAGTTAAAGCACTACTGAGGTAATAGTTTAGAAAAGGAGATTAAATACCCCTTTCTTTCACTTAAAAGGATTGTCTTTTGAATCCATCAAGAGTGGGGAAATATTTGTATTTAATTATCCCTGAAGATTAGTTAAGATAACAAATTTGTTTCCATCTTTTACATCTTTTTGGTTTGATTCTTTTGTTGTATGTTCTTTAAGGGTGCATGAAGTTGCTCTGAAAGCACTGAGGCCTCAGAGCCAGTCACATCTGCTGTGGACCCCAACTGGCCCTCCTGAGGGAGCTCAGGAGGTGGGCTAATAACACAGCTCAGTAATTGTCTTGTTAATAAAATAGTCATAGTGGAAAGTTTACAATCATGCTGTTTCTAGGTGAGGAATGAAAAGTGCATTTTTATTCCCATGCCTTAAGACTTCAATTCACATGAAAATATCTGACAAGTGTAACATTCACTGTGATTGGCTTTTTGATAGAATGATCCAAGTATCAAAAGTTATTCTTAGAAAGATCAATAATTGGAATCTCTAGTAACAACAAATCACAAATGTGGACAAGCGTGCTCTTCTCTCTTGAATTAAATTTATTGGGGTGACACTGGTTAATAAAATTGCATAGGTTTCAAGTGTACAATTCTACAATACACTATCTACACATTGCATTGTGTGTTCCATACCCAGAGTCAGTTCTCCTTCTATCATCATACATTTGACCCCCTTTACCGTCTTCTACATCCCTCCGCCCCCCTTATCCTCTGATAACCATTAAACTATTGCCTGTGTCTATGAGTTTTTCATTGGTTTGTCTTGTTCATTTGTCAAACATGCTTTTCTTACTTGTGTCATTTTCCTATAACCATTCAAAAGAGAGCTTTCAGTTTCAGCTGCTGAATCAGAAATTTTCTTAAAGAAATGTATCTTCCTTCCCTAGGCGGTCAGAAATATATGTTTTTCTCATTAATGATGTTTTCACAAGTATGTTTACTAAATTCTGAATGTAAGTCATGTAAAATGAAAACATTATTTCAATAAGTATCATGTTAGTGTGACTAAGTAATTTAAAAATCTAAGCTATGGAACGCATTTAAAATAAAGTACTAGTTTACTTACTAACTCAAAAGTAGTGAGCACATATTACTGACTTATATTGTAAAAATCAAGATGTTGTAATGATGAATTAGACATTGCTCAGACTTGAAGTGGCTGACAGGCTTAAAGGCGAGACCAATATGAAAATAAGCCAAGTGTTACAGGTGCTATGATGACAGTATTTCGAGTGGACTATATTAAAGAAGGGAGTGGAGATTAGAAAAAGAAGACACTCCAGGAGAAGGGACAGAAACACTTGGGGAGGCCACACCCAGAGACACAGTCCCACTGAAGACAACTTGATCAGAAGATTACAGACGCTCCCACTCCCACACATGCTGCCAGCACCAATGGACCTTCAGCTTAGAAATAGTGAGTTGAAGGTGAGTGATATACAAGGTACAGACTCTCTGTAGAGCCATAAACATGGAACCCACAAAACCAGGAGGAGAGACAAAACACAGACCCTGGAAGAAACTGCAGTCTCTACCACCTACAGGTACAACAGTAAACACAGCCAGCTCCCAGGCATATTAATAACCATGTTCAATGGAAGGCCCATCGAACTGATTACCCTTGGAAAAACTAAAACATTAATTTTTTAGAGCTGTTTAAGGTTCACAGCAAAACTGAGGGAAGGAACCGAGGTTTCACGTATACCCTGCCCCCCCCACAGGCACAGCCTCCCCCACTATCAGTTTCCCCAGCAGACAGTACATTTGTTATAGGTGATGAACCTACACTGACACATCACCATCGCCCAGAGTCCATCGTTTGCATTACAATTCACTCTTGGTTCTATGGATCTATGGATCTGGACAAATATACAATGACATGGATCCACCATTATGGTATCATACAGAGTATTTTTCCTTCCCTAAAAATCCTCTGTGCTCAACCTATTGTAGAAATAATAATGTTCCTCAAATTGATCTATGGATTCAGTAAGATTCCCATCAAAATTCTAGCAGGATTTGTGAAAATGTGTAAGCTAATTATAAATTTTGTTATTAAAATTCAGAGTGCCAAATTCAGGCTAAGCCACCTTGAACAAAATTTGTAAAGTGAGGACCTAATTTACCAGATGTTATGAATTATTAACAGTGGCATTAATTAGTATAGTGTAATACTGGTACAAATATAGACAAATCAAACTATGGCACTTAATAGAGAATTCAAAAATACAGCTGCACACATACAGACACTAGATTTTATTTTTGACAGCATGAGAGTGAAATAGGGAAATGAAAGTCCTTTTAATAAATATTGCTGGGTGAACTGTATAATCATGTGGGAAAAATACAACTTAACTTCAGGACAGTGAGATGAGATGTATTCCTATATGTAGAATTAATGTTTCTGGTTTACTGATATTAACCTTTCACCATACGTATACATTTTAGTTCACAATCTTTGTTCAGAATTAAGTACTATTTTGCACCCTGTGAGATGGTGAATCTGTAAGGGTTTAGTTTGGTTGAAGAATTAAGGAAATAACTTATTTAAAGAGAAAGAGATTAATTACATGGCAGTGAATGTCGTACACAATCTCTTGGAAAACTGAAGAAACAACTTCTAGTTTCAGATACCAGGAATGACATAGGAGTCCCACAGCAGCACCAGGGTATAAAGGGAACCACTGCCTCATCTGTGATTAATAATCTTCCACAATCAAGAAAACACTGCAGATGAAACAAGCACGTTTACAACAGTACGTGTAATCAGAAACAACAGAAAAAGCTGAACATATAGTTTCTTTCTCTATTAAATCTTCCAAGTCGTACTTATATGTAGAAGATGTAGATGTGTATAAATGTGTATTTGTGCAGAGTCTGAGAAATGAGTCTGTAGTACAGACACATATCCCGGAGGGGACTGGTATAAATGCTTACCAATGTAGCGTGCCCTCCGATAGGAAAGTTCTGCATAGTCATTTGTACAGTTCAGTAAGTTAGTCAGATAATAAGGAGGTTAAGCATGGACGTCAGTTAAAGGAGTATCTTAAGTATGCATTATGCTTTGTAAGACTCTAAAAATTATAAATCAAAACCACATTTCCATTAGAAATAAATACATGCTTTTTCATGTAAATAATTCACTACCTATTTTTTTGAACAATGAAGTTTCAAATTTTGCTCTGAGAATCAACAACATATTCTGTAGACCTAGACCTACAAATCTTGCTGCAAAAAGAATAAACACATTAATTATGATAAGAAATCATACACAGATGTAAACACGAGGGAACCCACTTGCTAATAAATAACACATTAATTATGATAGTAAATCATACACAGATGCAAAAGTTTGCAAGCATGAGGGAACCCACAAGCTAATAAAAACAGATAACAAAGAAATTAGAAACACAGTGAGGAATAATTAAGTTAGGTATGCACATAGAAAAAACAAAATAATAAAATTAAAACGATTTTAATGTAATACCGTCAGCCTTCCATATCCACAGGTTTTACATTTGCAGATTCACCATGGATTGAAAATATTAAAGAGTTATGTTGTTGTGGATATGTACTGTGTAATTAGCCCTACTCTGGATGAGTCTGTAGTGAACATGTGCAGACTTTTTTCCTTGTCTTTATTCCCTAAACACTATAATATACCTATTTATGTAGCATTTACGTTGCATTAGATATTACAGTTGACCCTTGAACAACACTGGTTTGAACTGTGTGGGCTCATAAGTATGTGAATTATTTTCAATAAGTACTTATAGTCCTGCAAATGTATTTTGTCTTCCTGTGCTTCGCAGATACTGTGTTTTTATACATATTGAAGGTTTGTGGCAGCCCTGCATTAAGCAAGTCTGTTGGCGCCATTATTCCAACAGTATTTGCTCACTTCATGTCTATGCATCACATTTTAGTAATACAATATTTCAAAATTTTATTATTATTATTATATTTGTTACAGTGATCTGTGATCAATGATTTTTCATGTTACGACTGTAATTGTTTTGTGGCGCCATGAATTGTGCCCACGTAAGAGGATGAAGTTAACTGATAAATGTGTGTTCTGACTGCTCAATCGACCAACCATCCCTCCCCTCTGTCTCTCCCTCTCCTCGGGCCTCTCTATTCACTGAGATGCAACTGTTTTGAAATTGGGTCAATTAATAACCCTGCAATGACCTCTAAGTGTTCAAGTGAAAGGAAGAGCTGCACTTGTATTACTTTAAATCAAAAGTTACAATGATTAGGCTTAGAGACGAAAGCATGTCAAAAGCCGAAATAAGCCAAATTCTAGGTCTCTTGCACCAGTTAGCCAAGTTGTGAATGCAAAGAAAAAATTCTTGAAGGAGACTAAAAGTGCTACTCCAGTGAACTCACAAATGGTAAGAAAGAGAAACAGCCTTATTGCTGATATGGAGAAAGTTTCAGTGGTCTGGAGACAAGATCAAACCAGCCACGACATTCCCTTAAACCAAAGGCTAATCCAGAGCAAGGCCCTAATTCTCTTCAATTTTATAGAAGCTGAGAGAGGTGAGGAAGCTTCAGAAGTAAAGTTTGAAGCTAGCAGAGGTTTAAGGAAAGAAGCTGTCTCCATAGCACTAAAGTATCAGATGAAGCATCAAGCAGCAAGTTATGCAGACGATCTGGCTGAGATCATGAATGAAAGTGAGTGAACATAGTTCTAAGCAACAATCTCTAAACAATGCATTTTCAATGTAGAAGAAACAGTCTCACACTGGAAGAAGATGTCATCTGGGACTTTCACAGTTAGAGGAGTCAGTGCCTGGGTTCAAATCTTCGAAGGACGGCTGACTCTCCTGTTAGGGGCACATGCAGGTGACTTTACATGGAAGCCAATGCTCACTTATCATTCAGAAAATCCTAGGGCCTTAAGAATGATGTCAGATCTGCCTCTGCCTGTGCTCTATAGATGGAACAGCGAAACCTGGATGACAGCATATCTATCTGCAGCATGGTTTAAACATTTGAAGCCCACTGTTGAGACCTACTGCTCAGACAAGAAGATTCCTTTCAAAATATTCCTGCTCATTGACAATGCACCTGGTCACCCAAGAGCTCTGGTGGAGATGTACAATGAGATTAATGTTGTTTTCATGCCCACTAACACAAATCCATCTCCAGCCCAGGGATCAAGAGTAATTTTTTATTTTTAAGTCTTATTATTTAAGAAATATATTTTGTATTTTGTAAGCCCATAGATAGTGATTCCTCTGATGGATCCAGGCAAAGTAAATTGAAAACCTTCTGGGAAGGGCTCACCATTCTCGATGCCATTAAGGACATTCATGATTCATGGGAAGAGGTCAAAATGTCAACATTCACAGAACTTTGGAAGATCTCATGGACGACTTTGTGGGGTTCACAACTTCAGTGGAGGAAGTCAGTGCAAATGTGGTGGAAACAGCAGGAGAACTAGAATGAGAAGTGGAGCCTGAAGATGTGACTGAATTGCTGCATCTCATGATAAAACTTTCATGGATGAGGAGATGCCTCTTATGGACGAGCAAAGGAAGTGGTTTCTTGAGATAGAATCTACTCCTTGTGAAGATGTTATGAAAATTGTTGAAGTGACAACAAGGAATTTATAATATTAAATAAACTTAGTTGATGAAGCAGGGACAGGATTTGAGAGGATTGACTCCAATTATGAAAAAAGTCCTAGTGTGGTAAAATACTATCAAACGTATTGTAGCTACAGAGAAATTGTTCATGAAAGGAAGAGTCAATCAGTGTGACAAACTTCATTGCTGTCTTATTTTAAGAAATCACCACGGCCACCGTAACCTTTAGAAACCACCACCCTGATCAGCCAGCAGCCATCAACATCCAGGTAAGACCCTCCACCAGCAGAAAACTTAGGGCTCACTGAAGGCTCAGATTGTGGTTTGGCGTTTTCTAGCAATAAAGTATTTTTAAAGTAATGTATGTACCTTGCTTTTTAGACATAGTTCTATTGTACACTGAATGAACTACAATAGAGTGTAAACAAATTTTATATGCACTGGGAAACCAAAAATATCTCATGTGACTCACTTTATTGTGATATTTGCTTTATCATGATGGTCTGGAACTGAACTCGCAGCATCTCAAAGGTATTCCTCTATCAGGAACAACACAGTGTGAGGTTTATGGCACATACAGAATCAAAATATGTGCCTGAACAGCGCTGAGAACAGGCTGTTCCATTACATTTTAATTGATACAATGTTCCAGGAAGGTAGAGGACCGTATATTAAGGATACATATTGAAAACCTTAGATAGGAGTCCCCAAGCTTTCCCTTAAAAAGGGCCTCTCCATCATGAACAAAGAAGAAAGTTACAAAATGTCCAATATCAGGAATGAAAGAAGGAATGTGTTTGAAGATGCTACAGATATTAAGTAGATTATAAGGAAATATTGTAAACCTCTTAGATGAAATGGACTAATTGATCGCAAGACAGAAATAACCAGACTAATATAAAACTTTCTCATGCAGCACCATTTGGGTTTTTCAGCGAATTCCATCCATGGAGACCTTTTTCCTGCACTGGGCTGGGAGGAAGCATTTCTGTTCAGTGTGTCCATTTGTAATATTTCATATAATCAGTAGGGACACCATATCCTTCCCTATTTTTTTTGCTGATGGAGTCTCTCTGTCCAGCCTGAAGACTTAAGAGACAAGGCCTGATATGACCCCATGTTTTTTTCTCCCCCATGTAGCCTGTAACTCATCAAAATAAGCATGCTTTCCTTGCCTCAGTAAACTCTGAACCCGGAGATGACTCCAGATGCAGCCACATCTGACCTTCTGCCATGTGCTGTTTTAGCTCAATGGCGTGAGTTACTCACTACTCCAGTATCTTTAGAGACACACAGATTTGAAGACCTTGAAGCTATGCTCTTGCTAAGGTAAAGGAAGCAGTAATCTCACCATCCTTTCCTGTGGGCAGACTTAGTCTGGCAAATACACTTTCCAGAAAAAGCTCTTCTGAACCCTTTCAACTCTCACTTATTTTTAATTCCTTTGTCATGGTGAAGAGCCCAAGGGTCATGGAACCAGTCCTTAGTTTTGTTTCCCTGGTAATTTCTGCATAGAGCAAACGCCCTCAAACTCGATTTGGAAATGAACGGCTATCGTACAGACACTTCATTTGAAACTAAGGCAGGAAGAGTTCTGCCTCAAAACCGTATTATGAGGAATTGATGAGGGATTTCATTTCCAAGCTGAGATACTGTCAGCATTTTTAATTTGAATTTTAATCCACCAATTTTAGTTAGAAAAAATCTACAAGCATTCAAACCAGAAAATCTTCCAGAATAATTTATCCAGGACTTATCAAACCAATTAAAAAATATACTTGGTATACGAAGCATTTTATTGTGATTTATCCATATGAAGTATAAAAGTTTACCAAAACCACCAAGCTTTGCATGAGTGTGTTTCATACTAAACACATGCAATTTGTGAAAGCCATATAATACTGAGACTCTCTCTTTAAATGGTAAATCAAGGCGACAAGAAAAAACAGTTGGAAACACAACTGTTATCCTTAATTTGATGATATCTTTTCCAATGAAAATATATAATCATATACTATAATTTAAGTATAAAATAATAATCACTTAGAAGTTGAGAAAAAGTAAAGAAACAATTATCACCACTAATTTAGCTAACAATATACTATTTGGGTATATTTATCTCCCATATCTCAAGTTATTTAAAAAATCTGAAAGCATCTCATAGATTTGAATATGCTTCATTTCATATCTTCATTAAAAATATTAAACATTTAATTAAAACGCTTCCTTTATTTCTCTGCAGTCTTCCTAAGCGTCAGTTAGAAAGATTGTGCACTACCCATCACACTATCAGTGACCACTACTTACTTAGCCGTTTCTTCATTTGGTCACATTTCGCCTTTTAAAAATCTTGAGTACTATTATTATCAGCATTTTCCATGTGTGGATTATTTGGTTAGAGCAAACTTTCAGCCGGACTGACTGCTCACTTGCCTTGGAAGTTAACGTTGGGACATTTACTCCACTGTTCAGTTATTCAGTAGATTTCATGCTTTCATGCTCTAGTAATTTGATCTTATACAAATATAAAAGAAGTGAGCATAGTTATTAAAAATTAATTTAGTGTCAGAATTCTGTATTCTGACATGAATTGCTTGTCAGATAGAAGCATTGCAAATATCTCTCACTCTGTGACTTATCTTTCACTCAATCATGTCTTTTCATTAACAGAAGTTTTTAATTTTGATGTAGTCCAATTTATCAGTCTTTTTTCTTTATGATCACTACCCTGATTGTATCCTAGTTAAGAAAACCTCAACCATCCCAGACAAATAAAGTCATCTTCAGTGTCACCTTCATAAGTGCTGTTGTTCTGTCTATAGGCAATTATGTCTATGGCCCCCCTTGAATTGACCTTTTTCCATGAGTTAGGGGTCAAAGTGACTTTTCTTTGTGGATTCCCAATTGATCTATTATCATTTGTTGGGGAGCAACATATCTTAATGTATGTATCTACTATTCCCAATACAGATTTGTATAAGATTACAGAATATATATCTCTATATCTATACCTATATCTATATCTATATCTATATCTATATCTATATCTATATCTATATCTATAATCCATCAGAATAACATTGATTTGAAGTAGAATCCTAAACATATATAATATTTGAGAGATTCTTGGAAATAGTGAAGGAGATAGGATGAGTTCAATACAGACGCACAGCTGAACGAAAGACTAGGCATAAACACACACCAGAGAAGACTGCGGAAAACCAAAGCTGAGGGAAGTGTGATCTGTGGGAATCTCCAGCAGATATGTCCCAGGATAGCTAGGCTGGCCCGTCCCTCTCCTTCTTCTCCCTAAGGACTGTGGATTTGGACACTGGAAACAGAGAATCTAATCAGTTTCCCAGGTAGTTACCGATTCCAGGATATAGAAAGTATGAGATAAAAGTTAAAACATAGAAAATGAATATAAATTGTCAAATTTCCTCTACAAGGAGTTCAGAGTGTGAGAAAAAAGGATGGATTGAACAAAGGACGAATGTAAGGGGTGAAGGGAGGGAGGGAGGGAGAGAAAGCATTCTTAGAGCAAAATTGAAATGTGTCTTCAGATTATTACAGACCCACCAAGTGCTGAGGACAATGAATTAAAACAACAACAACAACAGCAACAATAAACAATTTGCAATATCCTGGAGTGGTTCTGCATTCCAAGCTTAAAAGAAAACCCCAAACACTTTGGATTTAACCGTAAAAGAAAATTAATTTTCATAGTATTTCTCATCAATAACACATGGTTCTAGAGGGGAAATTAACAGTAGTTTTAAGTTGTAAAGAAAATCTTGGACACTTATACAACTACTCAAGTAAAGTAGGAGAAAAGAAGTTGCAAAGGTAATGACCCTCTAAACAAATTTACAACCTTGAAATACTTTCTCATTAAGAAACAACATGCCAGTAAAACAATGAGATGCCACTCTTCACCTACTAGGATGGACAAAATCCAGGAGACTGATGGCACCATATGCTGGTAAGGATGTGGGGGCAGCAGGAACTCTCAGTCATTGCTGGTGGCAGTGCTAAATGGTAAAGTCATTTTGGAAGACAGTTCTGTGGTTTCTCACAAAACTAAGCATATTCCTGCCAAATGATCCAACCACCCCGCTCCGTGGCTCCCTGGACTTACATAAAGGAATTGAAAACTTACATGGCAGGGAAGTTCTCTGTTTTTGATGGCTCATGTGATTTGATTGGACCCACTTGGAGAATCCAAGAAAATCTCCTTATTTTGAGGCCCATAAGCTAATTACATTGGCAAAATCCTTCGGGCCATGTAATGTAATACAGTCATAGGTTTGGGGCTTAGGACTTGGGTATCTTTAGGGGGCCACTATTCTGCTACCCATAATCTAACCTCAGGCCCCTAAAGTTCCACATCTGCTCCACACACAGAATACATTCTCCCTACCCAAAATCTCATCTAAATATCATCAATTCAAAATCCAAAAATCTAAAGCATTGAAATCAGGAGTGGATAAGTACTTCTTAAAAGGCCACTGTTCTGTCTACCACAGTTCTTTACTCACGAATCTTGCAATTCAGGTGAGAGAACAAACACTGGACCAGTAATTCTAAGTAACAAGTATGCCACAAAAGAAAAATACCAGATTATTTGGATGCATAAGTTAGATGGACCTAATATAAAATGAGGAACCTAAAAATGTAAGTCAATTTGCCTCCTGGATCTGAGACCTAAAAGAGCAGTAGATATAGCTCAATGAAGTGGCCGGATAAAATGGGAATGGGTGAACAAAAAGGTGGAGCTGTAGGGAGTCCAACTAGAAGATGCTTCAGTAAACCAGGTAAGACTGGGTATTGGCTTGTTCTGTAAGTGTGCCAGCATAGGTAGGAGTGTAGAACAATAGGTGTTTAACATTTGGAACTATATGTAAAACTATATATAATGCATCGATTATGCTTTGGGGAGCTGCACTAAGAATGAATAAGGTCAACAATGACTTCCAAGTTCTGCCATGAATGACAGGTGATAAAATTACAAGTTTAAGAGTAAGGATTCAAGAGATGATGAGACCCATTTAAGGAATTTTTGAGACCTGAGGTGTATAAGACATTTAAGTACAGTCATGGCATAGGCTGGTGGATAAACAGCTTGCTGGCAAGAGGAGTCTTGGTTGGAGATTTGGATTTGGGATTAATCATAGTATAAGTGACAAAAACATGCATAAAAGAAACAAACAAAACATAAGAGGAAATGGCTATGATTTCAATGACTCTGAAAGAGTCTTTATAATAAAAAAGGTACAGAAAAGCAGAGGATAAACGTTCAAGGAACACCAACATATAAAGACACTAAAGGAAGAGACAAGAAAATAAAAATGACAAGCAAAAAGTGGTAGAGAGAAACATAGGGTTTAAAATTAACAGAATTTGAGTTGGCATAAAAGAGAGTGCATTCAATACAGGGGGGCCAGCATATGGAATCTGGGGTAAGAGGAATAAAGAGGAGGGTCGTATCACATGCCAAAGGAAGTGTGTGTTTCAAGGACACCAATATTTCCTTTTGGATTTTCCTATTCTCCAAATTATGCGTGCCCAACTGCTGCCACACATAGTTCCAAACTCTCAGCCTCTATGCAGTATTCTCTCTTCCTGGCCTCATATATTCTGGTTTGACTTGCAATCTTCCACATTCTTCTCTTGCTCAATCAAAATGAGGGATCATGTAGTACTTTATAATCATCAATGTATTAGAAAAACAAACCCAAATTCATCAAGGCATCTGCTTCAACGCTATGCATTCTGTTACTATATTCTCTTTTCAAGAAACCTGCTTGTTCAGAATGCTTACTTTTTCCTTATTTATCTTCCATGTTATTCATGTATTTATGGTATACAATGAGTGATTTTTTCTTTAAAACACACCTGAAAATTCCTAAACTCGGGAATGTGGAATTGTTTTTATAGACATTGAGGAGGAAGAGAATGATCTGGTACAATCTGAGTAGATTCAAGATTATTAATAATGTGGATGTTTGGATGAGAAAATAAATGGAAACATGGGAGCGACTGGTGCGGAAAGCCTGTGAGTCTTCTGCTGTGTTTAAGAATTTTTAAGGAAGGTTTTATGGCAGAGTATTAGCAAAAGGTGTGGAGGATGAATTCAATAATGTTAAGGAATTCAGCATAAAGATATGGTCATTTTTGGTGGCTGTGGTTTTGAAAGATGTAATGGAAAAATTAATTATGAAGGTAAGCATAGGATTTGGGTATTAAAGAGAAAGTATATTCCAAGCCAGGGAAGTAACATGGTGATGGGGTAAAAGATGCTGAATTGACAGCAGGAATGGGGTGTGTTAGGAGCTGAAAGAACGATGAATATGAAATAAGGAATCGTCTCAAATTCCAGACTTTGTATTTGACTTGGTAAACAGACAGAATATAGGCCCCTACATACAAAATGATACAATGAAAATTAATACATATTTTTAAGATTGTTTTGACAGGTGACAGTAAATATTTAGGTGGAATGGTTTATTTAGAAGATGAGCTCCAGTTTCAACAGGACTGTTAGTTCATGTTTTTCTCTTAATACTTTTCAAGAAAAATAATATAGTTATACTTTTCAAGAAAAACAATATAGTCATTGTATATCATTATGTATAAAACACTTAGTCTCTATCTCAAAGGTATTAAATCCAAAAATTTTAGTAAATAGTCAATTATCAGTTTTTCTGGTGATTCCCTTCATAAATAATTCAAGTATTGAACATAGAGATAATTTGAAAGCTTTTCTTTAGTTTGAATTGGACTTTTCTATGATGTATGTGTTAAGGACTAATCTCATTTTATATAAAATAATTAGAAAAGTTTCCATAAAATAAAAAGAACTCATGACATTCAACTCTGGAAATGTAGGTTCCCAGCTACTGCAGTTTCTCCTTGAGAACAGGACAGTGGATCTTCAAACAGAAGCAATAATGAGTTCTGCTAACTGGTTTCTGCCAGGGCTGGCTGTTATTTCAGAATTCTTCCTGATTACAAAGGATTTCACAGGATGAGCCACCTGGCAAGTTGTCTGAATTTCTCACTGGGATGATGGCAGAAAATAAGAACAGAACCAATTCTCAGAGGACACAGAGGAAGAGGTCTAGATTGCCATGGCAGATTTTACGTCAATGCCAAGAATCTCATAGATGCCAGGTGGGATATTACAACTAAAATCTGATTTAACTATCGAGGGACATCTGAGCTTACTAATTATTCTTTTGTTAATTGAAATTTGTAAATCACCGTCATCTGCAAAATTAAAAAAACAAAACAAACTCAACCATATATTGATTTGCAAAAACTAAATATTGATATTAATGTTATGTTTCATTAAATTTGCAGTGAGCTCATTTTAGGAAATAAAAACATAGGACAACAAATTTTGTCAATCAAACATAGGTTTAAATAAGCACAACACTAGGGAAATAAAAGTAGATATAAAATGATGATTTGCTTCAAACAAGAGAGTCTCTACTCCATTTTAGAAGGATTTCTACAGAAAAATAACTTGATAATAAAATTAAAATATGGCTTTTTTAAAAGTTCAGAAACAATATAATTTATCCTTCATCCCAGTCCATAAGCCCCCAATAATAAATAGAAATAATCATTTTTATCTCAAATTAAGTCATTGAATTACGTTGTAGTAGATATGTTCTGCTTTCTTTTTACTAATTCACGTTTTGGGGTTTTACTCACTCATTCAGCATATAGTATTTATTAATGCCTACTATGGATCAGGTATTCAGGAACTGCTAGAAATACAAAGAATAACAAATTCCAACTCTGGGAATTTTCAGAAATACAATATGGAAGACAAAGAGGTAAATAAATTACAAGCAAATATTTGACTCTTCTCATCTGTGGTGGAAAACATATTTATGATTTTCTTCAATCTTGATTATGTATGTCTTTAAACAGGTAATCTTCATTAGATTTGCCCAAATTCTTGGTTTCTTATCTGTTGAATCGCTTGAAGATACATATTATTAAGACACTCTATATACGGAAAGCTCTTTGAGACTAGCTATTGTATCATAGAATTTATGCTCAATTAATTCTTCTTCCATAAGTATTAATAAATGAAAATCACTTTTTTGGATAAATTGTCTCTTCTCTTATTAACTTTGTGGAATTATATATGTTCTGATTTCATGATAGCACCGGGAGAGCTAAGAGTGGTACTAGCTCTGAATGTCAATGTCCAGTCAACTCAGTCCCGTCCAGGGACTGTCCCCGCTGCCATCTTCAGGGTGTAGGGAGGGCCACCCCTGTGATCAGACAGCTGTAGCACTTTCAGGAATTATACCAATAAATGAAAAATCCAGAGAAGAGGACCTATTTGTTGTACTGTTTCATTTTAGAGGTAAGTAAACTTTTTCACAATTTTGTAATATCTGTGTTCCTGACCCACTTGGTCACAGGGCCTGGGTTGACCTCAGTGACATGGAATCTTAGGTTTATAATTTGGGATGAGAGGGATGTTTGAGGTTAACTCATCTGTCTCACTCAGTCCGAGGTGCACAGGCTTGGTAGAAGGTCCACGTTTAAGCCTCAGGGGAACAGTTGGCATTTGCATGTACCATGGCGCAAACGATCTGGTGAATTAACTGTCCCAACTTTCCCAAAGCAGAGGGAGCCTCTGGAAGAAAAGGGTCCAATCAGCAGTGGCTTGAAGATGCTGGTTGGGTGCTAACAATACTGAGAGACTGTGGCCTAAAGTCCCATGAGATTTTGAAGGGCAGACACTGTTAAAACCCATTGGTTAATAAAGAAGAGTTTTGTATCAGAAACAACAGAGATCCATCTGATTCTTGCTGACAGGAAAAGAGAAATCACATCACGCATGGTAGAATGTGTGAACAGTGCTTAGAGGATTAATTGCACAGTGTGAAAATAACTCAGGAGATTGGGTAGACTCAAGCAAAGCCAGAAAGGATACTGCCTATTATTATTCCTAAAACACTGTCTCTCTCATGATTTTTGGCCTGGCAAAATCTGAGGTGTAAAGGAATTAGTGAAGCAATTGTTTTAAAGAAAGGCAATGAACTTGGCTTTGGAAATATTGGCATTTTTGTGTCATTTAAATATTTAATTGTTTAATCACTGAAAACAGCCATAAAAATGACTGATTAGTGGCATTCCGTTGCCTAGCAGGTATTTTAGAAGTGTGTATTCTAGGTAACAGGAACACAGAAATTTCTTTTCATATATGAAATTCCCCTAAACTCACACACAAACTCACGCACAAACTCACACACACACACACACACACACACACACACACTATTTTATTGTATCAAAGATAAGATTTCTAAGTTGTCTGAAAACTAGGATGCTATTTCATTTACTTTTAAAGATAAAATTTTTATTTGATGTTAGGAAAACTCAGTTGATTTTACTTCATATGACTCAAAAAATTGTAGGTAATGTAATATAATGGGGTTTTTTCCTGAAAAATCAAAGCCTATACAAATATGCATCTGCATGTTTTAAACCCACACGTGCAACTACTGATTTCAGAGTCACAATTTCTTAATAGAACAAAAATTTAATTTCTTTGAACTTTTAATGCTTCCTCACTAAAATCTTTGAGGGATTAGAGTAAATTTGTTTAAGGGACAATTTATCTGACTCTCTGAAAACAGTTTATATTAACTTGGGAATTAATTCATGCTGTCTCATTTTCTTTTTTTTCTACTACTGCCACCTTTGAGGGGTGAGACCCACTGGCCAGTGTTGAAGAATAAAAATGAGAAACAAAGGATGAATGTTTCCTATTAATACCCTGGTTGTTTTCCTTTGTGCCCCTCCCCTTAACCTCTTAAATTAAATTATTCAAATTGGTGCCCAAATAGCCCTTTAAAACGATTATCTGATCATAGCCACACCCTTCCCAATACTCCAAGTTCTTAGCAAAGCCTGATCCTCTCCCCACTGTCCTTATTTCTCTTACTTGCTCCCAGAGCTCGAGACACCAGCCTTTGGGCGATTCTCGTGTGCCCAGCACTGACTGCCTCTGGGCTGCCCCTCTGCCCTCCACACTCCTGTGACCCCTCACTCCTCTCGTTCACACTTCTGCCCCGCTGTGCTCTCCTCAGAAAGGACTCCCTGATTTTCCAGTAGTGACACCTCCCATGATGTTCCTCCTCATTCTTTACCATCGTTTTAGCTTTTAAGCAACATTATATCATGAAATTATTGACCAATTTACTTCTCTCTTTACTTCTGGAATGTAAGTCCTATGAGTCCTATGAAGTCAGAATGCTGATGTTTAGTGCACGGCTACATCCCTAGCAATGGAAACCCCCAATATGCAGGACATATCTGGGAATATGTGACTAAGTAAAAGGACAATAAGCTCTGTTGTGGGAGTAAATATGGTTGGTGGGGACAAGAGGCAGTGAATTGATTTGCTGGGGTGGCTGAAACAGAATGTCACCAACTGCGTGGCTTAACAACAGAAATGAATTTTCTAACAGCTTTGGAGGCTAGAAGTCACGATTAAGGAGCTGGAAAATATGTTTTCCAGTGAGGACTGTCTCCTGGCTTGCAGACGGCCAGCTGCCTTCCTGCTGTGTCCTCGCCTGGCTTTCTCTGTGTGCACAGAGACACAGGGATCTTTGTCATCCATTCCTCTCCAGACACCAGTCCTTTGGGATTAGAAGTCCACCTCATGATCTCATTTACCCTTAATTACTCCCCTAAATGCTCGGTGTCCAAATACATTCACATTGGGGGTTTGGATTTCAACATATGAATTTTTTTTGGGGGGTACACAATTCCGTGTACAACAAGTAGCAAAAATGATTAGAAAGGTAAAGAAAAAACAAAATAAATAAGCAATTTTATTTCATAGGAGAAAATTTGAATTTTACCTTAGGTATTATTCAGCATTTCTATGCCGACTAGATCAATTATTAATCTAATTGATTTAATCTACACCAAAGCTTTGTTTCCATATTTTTGTTTGTTATTATTTTATCATTTATTCCATAGGTCAAATGACTTTTCTACTGTTGATTAAATATTTTATATATTTAAGGTCATGTGAATTATCAATCATAATTAGTTAAACCATGTGGCTTAATTCCTTTGGAAAGATTGTGTTCTTTTTGTTATTTATAATTTTTATAGTTAAATATGGAAAATAAAATGATCTGGATGGAGACTATTTCAAATTAAAGGGCACAGATTTTCAGTTATAAGATGAATAAGCCCTGAGGATGGAACATATGACACAGAGACACTAGCTGATAACACTGTATTGTATAATTAAAATTTGCTAAGACAGTAGAACTAAAATGTTCTCACAAAAAGAAAAGGAAATATGTGAGGTGACAGATGTGTTCATTATTCTCTGGAGAGAACCTTTTCACAATGTATACATTTATCAAATCACCATGTCACACTGTTTAAATACCTTACTTTTGTGTTTGGCAATTTTACCTCAATAAAGCTGGAAAACATTTGAAAAGTATTATAGAACTAAAATAAGAGAATACAATGTGGGATGATTGGAAATGTGTCATATATACACACTGAAGTGAAATATTAAATGACTAAGTGATTGCACGTAAGTTGTTCTCAACTCTATCAGATCAAATGCTCCTTTGGCCAAAAGAGAATGTATACAGAACAAAATGTACCTACATTTGTCATTTTAGGAAAATCAATATAATGCCCAAATTGTAATATAAAGGAGAAAAGAAGAAAAATAATTTATAGAAAGGACTGCACTTCCAGTATGTAAATGCCCTATAAGGCTATGCGAGAAATTATAATGAAGAGCACAGATGGTTGCGCTTACAGAATATGTCACTGTAAATGCAGTAACTATAAATGCGTTTTTAAAAATATTTTTACTAAAAATACAGCTAACATACAGTATTATATTATTTTCAGGGGTACATCATAGTTATTCAACATTTATATACCTAAAGAAGTGATCACCATGATAAGTCCAGCAACCATCTGACACTGTACCACGTTATCACAATATTATTGACTATATTCCCCATGCTGTACATTGCATCTCCATGACTTACTTGTTTTATACCTGGCAATTTGGATATCTTATTGCCATTCACCTTTTTACCCCCTTTTAAATTTTTTTTCAATTACAGTTGAGATTCAATATTATTTCATATTAATTTCAGGTGTACAGCATAGTGGTTAGACATTTATATAATTTAAGTGATCCCCCTGACTAGTCTAGTACCCACCACCTGGCACTATACATAGTTGTTACCATATCGTTGTTTATATTCCCTGTGCTTTACTTTACATCTCCATGACTATTTTGTAACTACCAATTTGTACTTCTTAATGACTTCACCCTTTTTCACCCTTTATAAATGCATTCTTGTACAAACACGTTTTATTGGTGAAACAAACAACATTCATAGCATTAAATTGTTTTTCTAAGTGGCGAATGCTCCTCAATAAAGTCCTAATGAAATGGATTACACTTTTCTCTCAATTGACATGGAGTTTGCATTTATATTCTTTAAAAGTTCAGAGTGCATTAAGCTATGCACAGGGTGTTTCTGTTTATGTGTAAAATGGAGTTATTTCCAAGCTCAGATAATTATAAAGAGGTGTTTCACCTACGTGACATTCTCAAATCAAGTATTACAGGGTGATACTTAATTGCACAAAACTGTCACAGGCACTGCAGGAAAACATCCACCTGACCACATACACTGCGTCAGGAGCATTCCTTGATCACTGTCACAACCTGAAATGCCCTCAAACATTTGCAAAGTACTCTCTGCTATGAAGCATGGAACTGCCCGTTTCCCTGGATCGCAGTAACTGAAAACTAATGAAAAGCAGTCAAAAGTATCTATGTGGAATTTTTCTTGTAGAGTCTACCTGTCTTCTGAAACATTTCATTTCTAACAGTCTTGGTCAATCTGTACAATTTGTAAATGCATTCATTCTCACTCCTTCATTAATTTAAAAAAGATTTACTAAGCACCTGCTACTCTATTGGTCCACAGTAATACAAAAAAGAACCCCCAAATCCAAAAACAACTAAAAGAAAAATAACAGTTTTTCTCTTAATGAGGGTTACAATCTAGTAAAGTACAGAGATTGGTGGCCTATAACTTTAATTAAAAGCTCCCAAATCAACAGTTCCCCTTATTTTTACCCACGTTGTTGAACCTCCCCCCATCACTACTCTCTAACCCCCCAAATCGTTACCAAATAAACCCATGGTAGCAGTAATTACAGTGACTTCTAGTTTTAGTGGCTACTTTCATAGGTAGACCATCAGTGGAAAAAAACGAGAGATTTTTAAGTGAGTTATCCTGAAATTTAATTTACACACAATGAAATTCACTCTTTTAAAGTATGCAGTTCCATGACTTTGGATAAATATATACAGTTATGTAACTGCCAAATAATCAAGATACACAATATTTCCTAAGCCCGTTCAATTCTCTCCTGGCACTTGGCAATCAATCTCTTCCTTCAAAAACCAGCTGCCGGCAACCACTAATCTGTCTTCCATCTCTATGACACAAAGTCATATAAACACATCATGCATTATGCAGCATTTTGCTTCCGGCTTCTTTCATTTAGCATCAGTCATTTGAGATTCATTCATATTGTTGCATTTCTCAGTAGTTCATTCCCTCTTGGTGTCAAGTAGTGTCCCATTTCATACCTAGGAAGGCGACTGTTACAGTGTGGTAAGTGCATATCTAACTTGCTAAGAAATTGCTGAAGAGTTTGACAAAACAGCTGTACAGTTTTGCATTCCTGACAGCACTAATGTGATGGCTCATGTTGCTTCACATTCTTGCCAGGATGTGGTATAGTCAGTCTTTTTAATTGTTCCATTCTGCTGAGTAGGTAGTGTTATGATATTATGGTTTTAATTTGCATTTTCCTGATGACTAATACTGTGAAGAGTCTTTTCCTATACTTACGGCCATTTATACTTGTGCTTTAATGAAATGTCTGGGCAAATCTATGCCTCATGTTTTAAAGTGGGTGGTTTATCTCTTATTATTGAGTTGTAGGAGTTCTTAATATGTTTCAGATATGAGTATGTTATAAAATATATGTTTTGCAAATATTTTCTCCCAGTATGTGGTCTGCCTATTCACTTTTTAAATAGCATCTTTCAAAACAACAAAAAAATTTAATAAAGCCCAATTTGTCAGTTTTTTTTCACTTATGATTTGTTTTTTTTGTATGTCCTATTTAGACATATTTGTTTGTACCGAGATCACGGAAATATTCTTTTATGTTTTATTCTATAAAAGTTGTAATTTTAGCTCTTACACTTATGTTTATCATCCAGTTAATTTTTGCTTGGTTTGCAGTAATAGTCATTAAGTATAAAGTTATGACAAATATGTTCTGATAAGAAATGCTTATCAATCTTGGAAAAATTGTTTCCCATAAGAAATGTACTACTGAAATCCAAGATTTTAACATTAGATACACTGCTATTTATGGTTTTATTTGTCAAGGTGGAGTCCATGATTTCAAAATCAAACATAAAGTCTGGCCATTCACTTGGTTTCTGGATCAAAGGGACCCACGAGTTGTTCAATCAGCAATTTTTGCAAACTTTGATATAGTTCCACATTTGTGTTCAAGTTTTCTACCATGGTTTCAATATAGCTACAAGGTTCTTCTGCTCTGGGTGAACAATTTTCACAAAATGAGCCACTCTGCAGAAGGAATCCGAGGGTGCATCTAAGAGTATGTGGGGCCCAGGAGGCATAGAAAATGCTCCCAGCAATTCTGTCCTTCTCGAGGCTCTTTCTTGTGACATTAGAAATCCTTCTGGGGCTCTGAACTCAGGAATTCCAAAAGGACCCCAGCACTGACTGAACAGGTCCAGGCAGGCCTGGGCTTGACATTCAAGACAGTGCCCACCAGGGACCAGCTGGTATTGTCCCTTCCAGTCGGGATCCTGGCTGTGAGTCTGCCAAGCCTTCCGGGGCTCAGCATCGTGCCCAGAACAGACCCTTCCCCAGCGGCAAGGTTCACGGCCTCAGTGCTGCAGCTCCATCCTTGATTTCCTTGGCTTTTGCTTTATTATATTCTTTATTCTGCTTGCTGTGGTTTTGATTTGCTAGTGTTTTTCTCACTTTAAGGTACAAGTTAAGATCATTCAGTTGAGACCTTTCTTCTATTCTATTTTCAAAGAACCTCACTTCAAATTTCCACCTAAGAAGTTCGGTAACTGTGCTCCACAAAGTTTTACAAGCTCAATTTCATTTTTCATTAACTTCAACATATATCCTCATACATGCTGTTAAATTTCCGAGTATGTTGGCATTTTCCAAATATCTGTTATTGATGCTGATGCAGTCATAAAACATACTCTATTTGATTTTAAACATTTTAAAGTTGTTGAGGTTCTTGTTGTGAGCCAGAATCTGATCCATTTTGGAAATTCTTATTGTGCAATTTAAGATGCTATGTTTTCTGGCTCTTTGAAAATAACAATGAAATTGTCACAAGCTCTAGCAATACTGACAAAAAAATAAGGAGAGAAGACACAAATTGCCAATATCAGAAATGCACCAGGATGTCACCATAGGCCCTGCAAATACCTACAGCATAATAACACAATACTAAGGCCATGTCTGCACACATATATTTGACAACTTACCAAGTAGTCCACTTCTTTAAAAAACACAAACCACCACAATGCACTGAAAATGAAATGGATAATTTGCACAGCACTATAACTAGTCAGAAAATGAATTCATAATTTAAAAACTTTCCAAAATGTAATCTCTAGGCCCACATAGTTTCACTGGAGTTCAAACAAAACATTAAAGAAGAACTAATACGGATTCTATACAATTTCTTCCAGAAGAGAGGACAGAAAGAAACACTTTCCAGTTCATTTTATGAAGCTAGTACTACATTGATTCCAAAATGAGACAAAGACACTATGAAGAAAAAAAGAAAAAACAAGAGAAGAAAAAAAAAAAAAAAAAAAGATAAATGAAAACTACAGGAAAATATCCCTTGTGATATACATGTCAAATCTGTAACAAAATATTATCAAATACAATGTGGAAATATATTAAAAGAATTAAAGACCTGACCAAGTGGGATTTATTTCAGGGAAGCAATGTCTGTTCAATATTTGAAAATCAATCAGTGCAATCCACCATATTAACAGTCAAAATAAGAAAAAAAAAATGATTACATCAATTGGTGGAGAAAAGGTATTTGACAAAATTTAATACTAACTCATGACAAAAACTCCTAGGTAAATAGGAATAGAGGAAACTTCCTCAACTAAAAAAAAAAAAAAAAAAAAAAAAAGGAATCTACAAAAAAAACGTATACTTGAAATTTATTAATGATGAAGATGGAATGTTTTCCTTCTAGTATCCAGGACAAGACAGGCATGATGGCTCTCAGCACTTTTATTCAACATAAAGCCAGAAGATGTAACCAGTGAAAAGAGGCAAAGAAAGGAAACAGAAGGCATATAGCAGAAAAGAAGAAACAAAACTATTCCTATTAGCATGTGACGTGATTATCTACGTAAAATAGCCAAACAAATCTATTTAAAAAAATGATACCCTCCTAAAACTAATAAGTTCAGGAAAGTCTCAGAATACAAGAAAACAACACAAAAATCAATTGTTATTTCCATATCAAACAAAGAATGCATGGATACTAATATTTAAATGGTATTACTGTGATGGTTAATTTGTTTTTCAACTCGACTGGCTAAAAGATGCCCAGATACAGTAGTTGGAAAACAGTATTTCTGGGTGCATCTATGAAGGTGTTTCTGGAAGAAATCAACATTTGAATCAGTAGATTGACTAAAGAAGACTCACCCTTACCAATGAGGGTGGGCACCCTCCAATCCATCAAGGGCCTGAAGAGAGCAAAGAGCAGAGGAAAGGGGAACTCTTTCTCTCTTTTCTTCCCTTGCCTGGGCCTTCAGAGTTCCTTCTTCTTGGCCCTTCAGACTCAGACTGAATTATCCCACCAGCATCCCTGGTTCTCTAGCTTGCAGACATTAGATGTCAGAGTGCAGGACTGCTCAGCCTCCATAACTACATAATTCCTACAATAAATCTCCATATGGATATATCTATATCTATATCTATATCTGTATCTGTATCTGTATCTATATCTATATCTATATCCTATTAGTTGTGCTTCTCTGGAGAAACCTGACAAATCTAAATACCATTTAGAATCACTGAAAATGTGTAGGCCCTGCATGCTAAAATCTGTGAAATGCTCATGAAAGGAATCAAAAGAGATCTAAATAAATAAAGAGACATCGTGTGCTCATGGTTGGATGGTTCAACATAACAAAGATGTCAGTTCTTCATATTATGAAGTTTTAATGCAATCCTAATAAAATCCTTTTATTTTTTGATAGAGATAGACAAGCTTATTCAAAAAAATTATATAAAAGGCACAGGAACTTGAAGAGTTAAAACAATTGCGACAAATAAGAATGGAGAAGTTTGGAAGAGTCTACCTGGCTCGTGATTTATTCTGGAGCTAAAGCAATCAAGACTTTGTGGTATTGGCGGAGGAACAGACACACAGATCAATACAACAGACTAGGGAACCTAGGAATAGTGCCACAATAATATGTACTACTGGTATTTGACAAAAGTTGGGGAAAAAGCAATTCTTTGGGGGAAAGATAGCATTTTCAACAAAGCATCCTGGAGCAACTGCACACCCATAGGCAAAGCATTGAACCTCATTCTATAGTTCACAACTTACATAAAAATGAACTCAAAATGTACGCTCATAACAGATGTAAATGTAAAATGTAAAAACCAATATATTTTTAGGTGAAAAAAAGGCTAAAATCTTCAAGATCTAGAAAGAGGCAGAGAGTTCTTAGACTTGGCAATAAAATGGACTGCATCAAAAGAAAAATTGATGAATTGGACATATCAAAATTAAAAATGTTTGCTCTGTGAAAGACTATGTGAAGGCAACGAAAAGAAAATCTATACACTGGGAGAATATATTTGCAAACTACATATCTACCACATATCTGAAAAAGAGCTAGTATCCAGAAGAGAACATTCTTCATAAAGCTCCCAAAACTCAACAGCTTAAAAAAATCCAATTAGAAAATGGGCAAATGCAATGAACGGACAGTTCACCATGGAAGATATACAGATGACAAATAAGCACATGAAAGGCCATTAGAAACACAAAACCACAAGGAGATATCACCACATGCCTATCAGAATGGCTAAAAATAATAATAATAATAATCATCATCATCATCATCATCACATCACAAAATACTGGCAAAGATGCAAAAAAAAAACAGGATCACTCTCCTACCTTGCTTTTGGGAATATAAAATGATACAGGCACTCTGGAAAACAATTTGGTAATGTCTTTAATAAACTAGACCTGCACTTACTGCAAAACCCAGCAATTGCAATCTGGCCAATTTATCTCAGAATAAAGAATTTCTCAGTTTGTGTAAACATCTCTGCTTGACTGCCATAGTACCTTTACGTGTAACAACCAAAACCTGGAAACAACCCAGAGGTTTCCCAGTGCTTTTGTCTTTAGTGCTTAAACAAATTGGCTACATCCATACCATGAAATACTACACAACGAGAGAACGGAATGTGCTATTAATAGACACATGGGGACTCTCCAGAGAGTTACGCTGAGTGAAAAATCCAATGAAGAAAGGTCATGTACTGTATGGTAACATCCTTGAAACAACCCAATTTTAGAAATGAAGGATAGGTGAGTGGAGGGTGAGGAGAGATGGGCTATGACCAGGGAAGGAAATTGTATCAATCGTAAGGTAACCTGTGGTGAACAAATATTCTGTATCCTGACCATGAATGCCACGTGGGGTGTAGTGATCTCTTATTCCAGGTGGACAAGAGGTAACCTCTGGGTGAAGCTGGGTGAAGGGAACATGGGAACTCACTATGTAATATCATACAACTGTATGTTAATGTACAATTATTTTAAAAATTTAAACAACAGTTTACTTTTTTAAAAGTATTACTATACAGAAGACAGCCCCCCCGCCCCCGCCAAACAGATTGTTAGTACACACTGAGACCAATTTTATGGAGAACAATTTGACACTGTATCGCAAGAGTATTTTAACAGTTTCCCTACTCTTTTACTCAAGCATCTGTTTCTAGGGATTGACACAAGACACAATCATAGTATTGTATGATTAAAGATTCTATTATTAAAAAAAATGAGCTAATGAGATCTAAGTTCAGAGATTCATCACTCTCTTATCACAGCAACAACAGAAAGGAAAACACCCAAATACCCAAATATGGAGGGCAAAATAAATGATGTTATTTACATAGAATAACAACATCGATGTATTTGCATGGAGTAAAAAATAATTAAGTGGGTAATGCAAGTTGTAACAGTGTATGTGCTGTATAATTTTAATTTTATATTAATAATAAATAAGTGTGTATTTATTAATACCTTATTTAAAAGTATTGACAAAGATTGTTTGCTTGACCAAACTCAAGTCAGTCTCTTGAAACTTCTCCTACGCCCATCTGTGCATTTCCTTGTAAAATCCAGTTTTAGCAAGAACCCTGCTAAGTCAGTTTACCAAGAAGCCCCACCCTGGATTATCTGATCACTCTCAATATCTGATGGGCTTCCTCATCCTCTACCTCCCCCATGTGATGTCTGATCCCTGGGCCTGTATGCACCAAGGAATCCTGTTTGATTGGTTTAGCAAGAATTCCTTTTATTCTGTTGTTTCCTCTTATTAATTATCCATCCACTGACCCCATCCTGCTCCCTGGCTATAGCCTCCCACTTGCTCAGGGTATATTCAGAGTTGAGCCCAGTCTCTCTCCCCCACTGTAAAATCCCATTGCACTGGTCCCTATATCTACAGCCAAGGTCCTGCATGGAGTCTGCCTTACCATTGTTAGCAAGTGTCACTGCATATTTTTTTCTTTAACAGTAATTATATCAAAATAAAAGTAGTAGCTGTTTCTCAGAAAGGAACTAAGTGTTTTAAATGTTCTACTTTGTATGTTCCTTATATTTTCTTAACTTGCTACAACGAGCCTAAGTTAACATCTAAATCAGAAAAAAAAAAAAAAAGAAAAAAAAAATGTAGGGGTTTCCGTCAAGATGGTGGGGTAGGTAAAGGCTGTGCTTGACTCCTCTCACAACGGCATCCAAATTACAACTGAATTACAAAACAATCATCATTGAGAAACACCTGATGTCTACCTGAACAGAAGTCTTATCACTAAGGTTACAGAGAAGAAGCCACCGGCAAACGGGTAGGAGGGGCAGAGATGTGGAACGGGCTGGTCCCACACTCACGTGTGACCATTTCTCACAGCCACTTCACAGTCCTTGTGGATAGTTCCCGTCCATCTGGGCCACTCCAGGTTTGCTTCAGGTGGCCATTTCTTTACTTTTCTTTTTTTGTTTATCAATCAGTTGGGTTTTACTGTTTCTTTGTGTGTCATGATCCTAATGACTTCTGACATTAGAGACCGAGATGGTTTTCTCGCCCTGAAATGAGCATGCCTCTTCCTGTCTCAGTGCATTACTGTGGGTTTGATCAATCTTATAAGTAGCTGAGCAGGATCTGGGTTGAGTTGTTGCTTTAGTCATAGTCAGTGATTTCGGATTTCACCAGTGTCATATGGCCTCAGCCTTAAACCTTCAGTGACTTCCAAACACTCAGGATAAAAGGTAAAACTTGCCATGGCCTAGAAGTCTCAGATCTATCTTTCACATCTTTAAAGTTTTAACCTGCCCTCTTTAAGTTTTCTAACGAGGATAAGCTGTCCTATGTTTTCAGACACATGTTGTTGTTTTTCTCTTGTAGTCATGTTCACTACCAGCAATTATGTATTTATCTCTTGCTTATTTTATTAATTTTTACTCCTTTACTAAATTATAATTTCCACGAGTTCCTAATACAGTCTAACATATTGTGGGTTCCCAGTAAACATGTATTTTTAAAAAATAAGAAATAAACTGCAACAAGGAGAAAACACACCAATTAAGATTACATCTTAACTAGGAGGATAATGGAATTACCTAGAACATGTGTGCAATAATGAATAATTTTAGACTTACAAAGTTATTTCCATAGTGATTCCCTGTTTTAAATTATTTTATTTTATGGATTTCCTTAAAATATGCTGAAACAATCAGAATTAAATAGATTTTGCTATAAAAATGGCCAGTTATGTTTAGTGAAGTGCAATTGCTTTCATTTAAAATAGTGGCTGAAGGCCTCTGGGTCTGTGTACAAATTCAATATTTAATCTAAATGTATCAACAGAAGCATTCCATTAATTGATCCATGTGGGGTTTATATGAGTTTCTTTGAAATTTATCTAACCACTCTGTTGACTTTCTGTCACTGAGTCTGTGAAAACAAAAACTAAAAAATCATTGAAAAGGTAAGAGTTTCATCAACTCTGATCTTCAAGAATATTACATATTTTTTTCTTTTATTTGACATTCAAGTTGATAGTGCAAGCCTATCTACCTTTAAGATAAAATAATAAAATTATAACCTAACTGTATGGTGCCAGAAAACACTTTTTTCATTTTAATATTAACTCACGAAAAGAGTGATTTTTAAAATTTATTTCTAAAACCACCGGTTTCCAGGAGCATATAGTAGATAAACATGAGGTTAAGAGGCTTTAATATGCTACACAATGTGTGATTCAATTTTAGATTCATATGATCATTTGTATATGTATTCAGGATTAGCATGTATTTTTATCGAGACTTTAACTCTCCAAATTTTATTGCAAACCTTTGGCCAAGAACAAATATGAAAATAATATGATGATTTTGCTTAATAAAAAATAACTTTGTAATATACATACAGATAAACAGAAACCATAAAGTCTTCAGTTACATTATCTCTGGCTATTTCAATTTTTGGGGTTAAAGTAATTTGTGCATGGGGGAGAAGAGGTAGAATAATTTGGAAGGTCTTAATGACAGAAGTGTTCTAAATTTTGTACTTTTGACAAAGATCAACTGCAACAGGGTAAAGGGAGGCTAGAAATACAGAAAATCTTCTTCCTGTGTTATGACTATATGCTTTCTGCAATACCATTCAAAGTGTCTGTGGCTCCATGTATCAGTGAAGTTCATAGAGAGGATCGTACAGTTAGGACAAAGGAGAAGCCTGGTGCCATGTCTGATGGTGCTACTTGGATGGTTACCAGCATCGTTGTTTTATTACTCAAGTGGGAGAGCAACAAACCTCACAGCCCACAGGGCAACTGTGTACCTGTAAAGAGACACAAGGTAAGGAACAAATGCAGCGGGCCAATGGCACACTGGCTGACCAGTCATCATCATAATTAGTACAGAAAATGTCATTTACTATCATCATGTAATGTACTATGTACCATTACATTGTGTATCACCATTATATATCTACTATGGACAGAATGCTTGTGTCCCAAAATTCCTATATTAAAACCTTACCCCCAGTATGGTGATGTTTGGATGTGGGGGTCTTTGGAAGATGATTAGATCATGAGGTCAGAGCCCTTATGAATGGGATTAGTTTTCCTACAAGACCCCACAAAAACCCCTTGCCTCACCCGCCAGGAGAGATTACAGAGAAAAGTCAGCCATCCATCAATCAGGAAGTGGGTTCTCACCAGACACTGAATCTGCCTCCAAAACTGTATGAAATAAATTTCTGTTGTTTGTAACTCACCTAGTCTGTGGTATTTTGTTATAACCATCCCGAAGGACTAAGACAATTAAAATATCTTTTACAACTATCACTATCAAGCAAAGTTGTTAAGCTGTCATTCAAGCTAAGCAAAAGTAACCTTCACAGTTGTATGTCATTAAAATAACGTTTATCTGTATTATACTGTTTTATCTTATTGAACTAATTAATAATAATTGGAATTCATTTTATACATTTAGTAATTATTTATGATAAGGAGCTCATAAGCATCCATAGATATTCATGGGGTCCATGGAACATGAACATACACACACACACACACACACACACACACACACACACACACTCACACACACAAAGATCCCTTGACCTAAAGCTTTAAGCCATTCCCCCCAATTGCCCACTTCATTTCATTTCCCCTCACCTGTAGCAAATTTCTGTTTTCTATCTTATATTAACATTTATTATCTCACTAATGGAGCACTCCCATCATTGGTCATTCTGTTCACCTTCTTCTATAAAAGAAACAGAACGGAACAAAACCCCTTTGTTTGACTTCACTTGCCCAGCAGCTATAATCTTATTTCTTTGTTCTACTTGACAGCAAAACCAGATGAGCGGTTTGTTTGTTTTCACTGGGCTGGTTTCTCTCTTCTCATTTTCCCTTAAACCTACTCCAGTGAGATTTTCTCTCCCACCACTCTTCCAAACTTTACAAGCTAAGAGGGCTAATGATATCCATGTTTCAAACTGCAGTAATCTAGACTTGACTCTCCTCTTGACCTATCAACAGATTTTCATATGCTATCTTTATTTAATTCTTGTTTGATTTTTCCTCGTTTCACTGGTTGCTCGTGATCTTTCTTTTTTTAATTTTTCACTTTTTTCATTGCACATGATCTCTTCTTTCTCTAACTCCTTTCTTACACGTTTTGTCTGACCACATGGCTTTGAACATGAGCTGAGGTCTTCCAATTTTAAATCTTTAGCTAAAACCCTTTCCTAAAGACTAGACCCATAATCTGTGTACTGGACATCACTCAATCTAGTGCGGAGGCTGACATGTTTTCTAGACATAAGATCTCGCTAAGGAGAGGGAAGAGAGAATAAGTAAATATTAGAATATGCAGAATTAGAGCTTATTCATACATATATTATTCCAATTCCATGTTATGGATTTCTCAGATTTTCAAAGACTAATAATTTTACTTTCTGTAAGTGAAAATAGAAAAATTAACAGCAATAAAATCAAATACTACATATGTGTAATGATGTGTATACATGACAATTTATTACTATACGTATATATGACATCACAAAAAGGGATAGACTGAAGTTTTAGTAAACACACAAATGCTAATCAAGGTGATTTAAATAAAACCTGAGGGCACTAGGGGTGAAAGGGGCTGTGCTCAGATATCTTGATCCCAACCAACTATATGAACTTTGTTCTAAGAAAAACTGTACTAGTTGAGTCCGGTTAAGCCTCTTGAAATGTCATATTGGAAACTCCATGAGGGATGTGTTTACTTGTTCATCACTTTTTAGGGAAACAAGCACAGGATGAGCTGTGTGGAAATGGAGCTAACACTTAAATTCTACCGAAATTTCACCATAACCAACAATTCTAACAGTAACCAGTACACAGTAAGATTTCAGTGCGTACTTGATGTGTGACTTATCTGAGGAAGTATCTGTTAAGGATATTGTGTTCTGCATTCCTTTACTCAACCAAGCATCTTATTACTGATTACATTCCCAAATACTCCAAAACATCAAAGTCCCACCTGGACTATGGTTATGCATATTTTGGTCACTGTCAAAAAATGGACTCCTTTAGGAACTGTTAAAATGTCACTCTAACTTAGGCATTAGTTCCTTGTATTTTTGGTTATGGCTAGTTGTTCACCAAATGCTATGCTCTCGAGATAATCTGACAAAGTTGAATTTCTGGAACAGTAAGGCCAAGCCCCAGACCTTACTCCATGGTCACCTTATTGAAACAATTTCACCCTATGAAAGCCCACTCAGGTAGTCAGCTCATCTATGAAAACAGCACTTGTTTAACTCTTAGGAACTTAAACAAAATATATAGACTGGGATATACAAGGCCATCCCATGGTAATAGTTTTTGTTATTGTTGATAAATGATATAAATATTTCCTTAGTTAAATCACTCAATAAATATTGTCTTGTCTAGTCAAGCTCTAAACTAGGCACTGAAGCTATTAACAGACTAGTACACATTCCAAACCCTGCAATCTTAACTAATTGAAAAATGACAAATACATTTTCTTCAGGAGTGGAAAATACATGATAATTCTGACAGCAGGAATGTGCACCATGAAATATTCACATTTACACATTCTCTCCTCTGAAAGCCTCATCTGTGTGGCATACTGGAAAGGGCAGAAAACAGCGGTCTTACTGGGATGCAGAGTTATGGTCAGAATTCAGGACTGCCAGAGGGCTGAAATCATGGGAAAAACAAAGTCGCAGAAGGAGAGGGTGCAATTCTGCATCCAGACACAGACGGCCTCCGCTCACTTTTCATCTCTGCACCCATGCCCCCATTGCCAGGCATACAGTGGGAGAGCCATATGTGTTCACACCACCCCATGACCACAGTTGAGTGGACCAAACGCAGGAACCAGACAAACACTGAGGAAATCAAGCTATTCACAAGGTCAACGCCGCATAGGAAATTCGAGATTTTAGGCATTCTACCTCCCATAAAGACAGATAAAATGTTGAAAACAACAATAAATAAAAGAAATTGGGTTCAGAAATAAGCCAACCAGCTTCCTGGGCCAGCAACAAAATTCTGAAGAAGGAACAAGAGTATGTTCCCTATGGAATATCAAGATCTAATGTCATACAATAGTAATTAAGACACTGGTTGGTACAGGGACAAAGACACCAATGACACAGCAAAAAGGCCCATACAGAACCACCGACACGTGGAAACTGATACGTGCTACAAGGCTCGGCAGAACAATGAGAAAAACTCTTCAATAATTGGTTTTGAGTAATTGATTGTTCATATTTTTAAAAATATTACTTCCTACAAAAACAAACATAGACTCAATTTAGCATAAATATATAAATGAAAGTGATGTCTTACATCTTTTAGGAGAAAATGTCAGAGAACACGTCATCAGCTTTGGGTATGATGCAACTTACGCAGGTACAAAATTATAAACCATAAAGGTAAAATTTGATAAGTCAGACATTAAATGCAAAACTTCTCTTCACAGAAAGACACCATAAGGAGTTTTCAAAGGCAAGCCACTAGAAAAAGAATTTATCTTAAAAACATAAACAATCAAGGGAGTCTATTAAGAATTTTTAAAACTAGATGCATTGTTATTGAAAATAAGGAAGAGAGTAACAGCTCCCTTGAGAAAAGGGCCAATTCACAGAAACAGAAACTGAATGGCTAATCTAATGCGAATAGATGCTCAAATTTTCTAATATTCGGGGAAATGCAAATTAAAACGAGATCCCATTTCACACCAATAAGATATATACAATTTTAAAAGTCTGACAATATCAAGAATCACTAAGGCTATGAAGAGGGACTTCTAAGGTGGCATCCCCAAGCAATGCTGAAGATGTGATGTCCTGTAACTGGGGAAGGGGAGGAAAAGCACAAATATCTTGAGACCAACTGCAGCACAGAACGAGCCCCTCATACAGATGCTAACTCGGTTTATAGGGCCTTCACAACGGCACATAATATGAAATCGATTTCATTTTAAAATCTGATACACATTTTTAATAAAAACTCTCAGAGATGTAAAACTTCCTCAAAATTGCCCAAAAGAAGGATTTACCATAAAAGTATTTCATTTATATCAAAAGGAAGAGATTTTGGTGTGCTAGGAACCCAGCTTGCTACAGACCATAAAGGCAAAATAGAGAAGCAAAATTTCCAAACCTATGGTAGTAAGAGTCCCTGAAATATTTTAACATCTAGTACTTGGGGACTGTCTCTGCTCTTCTGTTTTATTTATTTTTATTTTATTTTTTATTAAAATGTACTGGGGTGACAATGGTTAGTAAAATTCCATAGGTTTCAAGAGTGTGCAATTCTGTAATACATCATCTATATATTGCATTGTCTGATCACCACCCAGAGTCAGTTCTCCTCCCATCACCATATAGTTGACGCCTTTTACCCTCTGGTAACCACTGAACTATTGTCTGTGTCTTTGAGTTTTTGTTTCTTTCTTTGTTTGTCTTGTTCCTTTTTTGCTTTCAGTTTTATATCCCACATATCAGTGAAGTCACAGGGTTCTCGACTTTTTCTGTCTGACTTACTTCGCTTGTCTCTGCTCTACTGCATGAGACTGCACATTGCACACATTTTTGAAAATGCATGATGCAAGGATGTCTTGAAGGTAGCAACCTAATTACTCAAGATCCTGGTGACACAGGCTAATTAGAATCTTCCTGTCTAACTAAACATTCTCTAGTTTACTGTCCAGTCTTCGTGCTTCTGTTCTCAGCAGCAGATGTTCTGAAAGTGCCTTAGTGTTCTTAGCAATCTTATTTATTTTGTGGCTCCAGCTCTTACTTTCCTATGGGTGACCACAACATCTGTAATGGTAAGCAGAATTCCACTCCTCACTTTCAAACCCACATTCCCAGCGTTGGACATCTCTACCTGTGGGTCTACCTCAAGCCTGTCCCGTAGAACTTCTAAGATGATGAAAATGTCCTCTGTGCTCACCAGTAGCACAGTCTCTATGTGACTAAGTGAACCCTTAAAATGTGGCTAGAGCAATGGAGGGACCGACTTTAGTTATTTTATTTTTTACTTAAAGTTTAAATAACTACATGTGGCTAGTGGCTACTGGATTGGGTAGCAATAGGTACTTAAGACAAAACCTTCCCTATCATGTTTCAATTGCCAACAACTAATCTGTCCATTTCTTTGGAACCTTCCCACCTCCAGCCTCAGTAGTTCCATTTTGCAGCTTTGTCAATTATTCCAGGGAAGTGCTTTTACTAAAAAAACCTTTTTATTTTCAAGTGATGTAAACTAAGAATTGACAGGTAGAATCTATAAAAATCAACCCTTAATAGTATTTTGTCTTTCACAAAAGTGTATATTTTAAAATTTTAGTATTTATTGTGTCAAAAATATTTTGCTTTACCTCAAAATAAGTGGCTATATTGCATTAATTCATTCCTCCTTTATAAGATTCTTAGCTTAGATGTAAACAAACTCTTAAGTTCAACTCTCAAACCAAAATTCTAATCAGCATTTCCAAAGATAAAATGAAGTCTGCAGTACATCAAAAGTGAGCACATAATTTCTTGATGTGTGCTTAATGTTCTCTGCAGGTAGCTGATAGAGTGGAAACGTACAGAAATCAATTAGCTATTGTTTCGGAATGGATAATTATAGGCTGGTTGCTTTGAACTTGTTCATACAAAAGAAAATTGAAAGAAAAACATGTTGCACCATTTTGGAACAAACTAAGAGTATGAAAAGCTCACTGAGAAGAAAACTGGACCACATCGCGTGGTTACTATTCATGAATATATATGAAGTCCTACTGTTACTGTTAATTTCCATAATGAATAACTTGTCTTCATTTGTTAGAAATGTATTACAATTTAACAACATACAGAACATTAACAACATCAATATCCTTTACTAACACTGTCACAAATAATGTCAATGTTTTCACATTACGGTGATCAGATACAAATAATGTGACCAAGATCACTCTGTACCTTCAATCAAATCAAAGTGAGAAATAAGAATTTTGCCACATCAATACAATTATACACACACACACACACACACACACACACATATATATATATATACACATGTACGTGTGTGTGTATATATATATATATATATATATATATATATATATATATATATACATACACACATACATACATACATGACAGTACCTGCCTTCAACTTAATATTTTAATATTGTAAAAACACATCATGAAAAACATAGTCCAACACAGTACCTGGTTTTCAGTAGGCTGTAAGCTCAGACCATCCCAAACACAGTCACAGCCCCTAAAATAAATGAAATGAACCTTCAAATAAAAGCACTAAGTGCTCAAAATATATACATTTTCTCTTTACTTTCTTTCTTTTGATTGAAACTACTTCAAAATAGAATGGGTCATCTAAAAAGTTGGTAGTCTTCTCAACAGGGAATCTGAAGTTAAGTCAGGACAGCTGAAATACCAGATACTGAAATGGAAACTAAGCAAAGCCTGGGAAATAAATTAATCACTACTTCCTACTTTCTTTATAATCTCAATGATCTATAAGTTTTCCCTATTTCATCAATTAACAAGCAAGATTGTTTATAATGAATAATGGAAGCTTAATGGCATATTTTTATTTCTTACCAAAATTCTAAAATAAGCTAAGCAATATAAAAATATGGAACAGCAAGCATGAATCCTGAAAACTAAGGCACAGAGTCAAAATACAACAAATTTCAAGGGATTCTGTGAGATGCAATGCAGATATAACCAAATAAAGGAATTTTCTCCCTATAAGAAGATCAAGGTCTTGGGAATACACTTTATGTTCTGTAAATAGGCTCCCTGTGCATTTTATTCTTAGAACTATATTATTTTCATCAAATAAATGGGGAAAATATGTAAATTCTTATATCTCTTGAGAAATTATTAGTCTACTTACATTGCATGTTACTTGAAACTCAACTAAATTGTTTTCTATAATTACCTGTACCTGGTACATTTCAGTTGGAATAAATTAATTAACAGCTGTTTGGCATATTTTTGACTATATAAATACTTTTAATTGATTTTATACCTCCTTTTTTTTTTTTTTGGAGCAGTTTAGGGTTGCAGCAAAACTGAGCATAAGGTACAGAGATTTCCCATGCACCCCCCGTCCCTACACATGCACAGCCCCCTCCATTATCAACATCCCCATCAGAGTGGTGCATTTGTTACCCTTGATGAACATACAGTGAGATGTCATCATCACCCAAAGTCCATAGTTTACCTTAGAATTCATTCTTAGTGTTGCACATTCTGTGGGTTTGGACAAATATATAATGACAGACTCCATCATTATGGTATAATGGTTTTTTCACTGCCCTAAAAATCTCTGTATTTCACTTATGTATCCCTACTCTAGGAACCCCTAACAGCCAATTATTTTTTACTGTCTCCATAGGTGCCCCCTTTCCATAATGTTGTAGAGTTGGAATCATATGCCTTTTCAGATTGGCTTCTCTTAGCAATATGAATGTACAGATCCTCCATGTCTTTTCCTTGCTTCATAGCTCATTTACTTTTAGTGATGAATAATAGTCCATTGTCTGGATGGACCAGAGTTCATTTATTTGGTTATCACTGAAAAACACCTTGATTGCTTCCAAGTTTTGACAATTATAAATAAAGTTGTGATAAACATCTGTGTGCAGGTTTTGTGTGGACATAAGATTTCAAGTCCTTTGGATAAATGCCAGGGAGCATGACTGCAGAACCATAAATTAAGAGACAAATCAAACTGTCTTCCTAAGTAGTGTACCGTTTTGCATATCTATTGGCAATGAATGAGGGTTCCTGTTTCCCCATATTGTCCCCAGCATTTGGTATCATCAGTATTCCAGAATTTGCCCATTAAATAGGTATCCCATTGTTGTTTTAAATTGCATTTTCCTGATGATATATAATATGGAGCATCTTTCAGAAGTTATTTGCCATTGGTATAACTTCTTTGGTGAGGTGTCTATTCATGTCTTTTACTCATGTTTTAATCAAGTCATTTGTCTTCTTACTGTTGAGTTTTAAGTGTTCTTTGTATATTTTCGATAAAAGTCCTTTATCAGGTATATCTTTGCAAATAATTTATTCCAGTCTTCTCATTATTTTGATATTGTCTTTTACAGACCAGAAGTTTTAAATTTAATCGTGTTCAGTTTATCAAATGTGTGTATATTCAAATAAATCATTGCTATTGTTATTTTAAACAAATTATTATCTATTAGAACAACCAAGAATAAGAAAAATGTTTTACTTTACCTTCACTAATTGCTTCTATGTAGATATTCTTCCTTGCTTTACGTAGATCCGTGTTTCTGACCTACATCCCTTTCCTTCTCTTCAAAGAAATTCTTTTAACATTTTTTGCAAGTTAAGTCTACTGGCAACAAATTCCCCCGTTTTTGTTTGTCTGAGAAAATCTTTTATTTCTTCTTCACTTTTGAAGGATAATTTCACAGGGTACAGAATTCTAGGTTGTTGTTTTTTTCTCTTGAAGTATTTTGCTATACTCTCATCTGTTTGCATAGTTTCTTAGGAGTCAATGTTATTCTTATCTTTGTTCCTATGTAGATAAGGTGTTTACTTCCTCTGGCTTCTTTCAAATTTTTTCTTAATCTTTTATATCCTATAATTTGAAAATGATGTATTGACACATAGTTTTTTGGCATTTAGCATATGTGGTGTTCTCAGAACTCCCTCAACCTGTCATTTGGTGCCTGACATTATTTTGGAGAAATTCTCAGTCATTGTTGTTTCAAATATTATTTCTGTTCCTTTCTCTCTTTCTTCTCCTTCTGGTATTCCCATTATGTGTTTGTTACAAATTTCTAGCTGTCCCACAACTCTTGGTTATTCTGCTGTTTTCTTTTTCCTTTGTCTTTGTTTTGTTTGATTCATGGTTTTTGACGACTAGATTGACATATCCTCAAGCTCACAGATTCTTTCTTCAGCTGTGTCCAGTCTACTAACAACCCTTTAAAGACATTCCTCTTTTCTATTACAGTGATTTTGATCTCTAGCATTTCTTTTTGGTTCTTTCTTGGGGTTTCCATCTCTCTGCTTACACTGCCATCTGTTCTTGCATGCTGTCTACTTCATCCAGTAAAGCCCTTGGCATCTTTATCATGGTTGGTTTAAATTTCCTGTCTGATAATCCCAACATCTTTCCAGTCTGATTCTAATTCTGGTTCTGTCTCTTTAAACTGTGTTGTTTGCCTTTTGGTATGTGTTTTAATTTTTTACTGATATCCAGACATGATGTACCCAGTGAAAAATTGCTGCCAATAAAACTCGAGTGATGTGGTGCAGTGTATGGGGAAGGGAAAACATTTCACTGATCTAGGATTAGGTCTCAGTCTTTCAGTGAGCCTGTTCCTCTGGACTGTGAATGTCATAGGCATTTCTCAGCCCCCTCTCCCCTTAGGTGGGACAGGACAGCTAGCATGGACTGGAGTTGGATATTTCCTTTCTCCAAGGTCATTTAGGCTCTGACAATACCCATCAGTTTAGGCTCTAGTTAATAGTTTCTTGTAAGGGTAGCTTGTTAAAAAGAACAAGCACACTTGTACATTTCAAAATGGCTCCTTTCTCTTCCCTCCCCCACAGGAAGCATGAGGCAATTTTTCACAGATATTTATTTACTCTGAGAACCTTGTTGTCTCCTGGAGGTAAACCTCAAAATGTGTCCCCTCCCCACGACTGGGTTCCCTTGGACTTATTAACTCTCAGACTTGACTACTGTGAACCTTCAGCAATTCATCACATACAGATTTTCGCCAAGTTCAGGTTTTCCTGCCCCAGTGCTGGTTCCTGTGTTGCTTCCACTCTGAGTCTGTTCCAGGAAGACATATCGCCTTGTGTTCACCTGTCTGTCCTCCCCACTTTTGAGAAGCTTGTCCTATGTGCTCACCTCTCTTTTGTATTCAAAGAGTTGCTGGCTTTTCAGTCTGTTCCACTTTTTCCTTTTGTTAGGACAATGGCAACTTCCATTTTCTTATATGTAAAACCAGAAACTAGAGTTTGATTTCTTCTTAATGAGTTGCTTTTGCCTTGAAAATTAATTATTTCATCAGGATAAAACACACAAACAAAACAAAAACATTTCATTATAGAATTTCCACAAAGCAGAATCCATCCGGTTATGGTTCTTAATTACATGTATATTTGTGTGACCATGTGTCTTTATTTTTGAGATATCTGAGAGAGTTTCTGCTATATTGTTATTTGTTTGAACTACATAGTTTTGATTTCTATATTTGTATTTGTTTTCTAATTCTCAATAATTAAGCTTATATAGAATATATTTTTGTTTTTATTTAGCTTCACCCAGAACAAAACTCCCTTATAACGGTTGTCTGTTGCTCAAGTCTAAATATTCAGTTACCCTTGGGGCTGTCAGTCGATATATTCCATTCTCCCTCTCCCAGCTTTTGTACTATTTTTGGCATTCATATTACTTGAATAAGAGCGATAATCTTGACAATCCATTGTTATTATATTATTCAACATCATTTCACTTGCAAATGATGTAAGCCCAAAGTTGAGCAAAAACTGAAAGGGAAGAGGAATATATTGTCTTCTGTACTGAAATGATTTGTAGCCAGAGGGTGCAACTGGCTGGATCCAGAAACTCAAATGTTCTCATACACTCTTCTTTTCTCATCTCCGTTCTCTAAATGCCTCCTTGCGCATAGACTCATGACCACAGGAATGTGGCTGTACATCCTCACAGGCTCAAGAACTGAAAGAGAGCTTTTTCCTACTCTGTATGTGATAGTAAAATCTTGTAAAAAATACTGAGTACCTAAGGTAAAGCTGCATATCCACTTGTGCACCAATAATTTTAGCCTGATGGATAAAATTCATGTCTACTCACAGTAGTCATGAGTCTATAGAAACTAGAATGAAAAAAATAAATTTACTTTTATTCACAGGTAATATGAGCCTATCTGCAAAAAAGAAAATCAAACAAAGCTACAAAAATCCACTAAAACTAATGAATGAGTTTTGTAAGTTTGCAGAAAGTAAGGTCAACATACAAATATCAATGGATCTTTTTATATACTAGAAAAGTAAAGAGTACATTGAGATTATTATGTTAAGCAAAATAAGTCATACAGAAAAAGTTGAGAACCATATGATTTCACTGACATGTGGGATATAAAACTGAAAGCAACAAAGTAACAAGACAAAGAAACAAAAATTCATGGACATAGACAACAGTTTAGTGATTACCAGAGGGTAACGGAGGAGAGGGGTGGTAGATGAGGGTAAAGGGGGTCAAATATTTGGTGATGGAAGGAGAACTGACTCGGGGTGGTGAACACACAATGTGTTATACAGATAATGTATTACAGAATTCTACACTTGAAACCTATGTAACTTTACTAACCATTGTCACCCCAACAAACTAGTTAAAAATAAATACATTTCAAATTTAAAACATACCATTTATAATAGCATCAGAAAGTATAAAATAATTACAGATGTTTTTCAGAAGAAACACAAGATCTATACACTGAAAACTATAAACATTGTAGAGAGACATTAAAGAAGAACAACATAAGTGGAGAGATATGCCCCATTCATGATTTTGGAAACTCAGTATTGTTAAGATGTCTATTTTTGTCCAAATTAAACTATAGATTATTGCAATGACGGTCAAAATCCCAGATGGCAGAAATAAATAGGCTCTTTTTTAAAATAGCAAGAAAATCAAAAGACTAGAAAATAGCCAGAAACAAATTTGAAAGAAATGTAAATCACCATCACTATCTGACTTTAAAACTTGTTTGAAAGTTACTATAATCAAGCAAGTGTGTAATTTGCATAAAATACACAGATAAATGGTACGGAATAGAGTCCTGAAATAGACACATCCAAATTGTCTGACTTTTGACAGGGGTCCCAGGAAATTAAATTAAGAAAATATAATTTTCTGAATAAGTTGTGTAGTGGCTATTGGATATTCATATGCCACAAAAATAATATTTGGTTACCTTCAACCATGTACAAACATGATTGCCAAAAGACCTAAATGTAGTTGTTAAGCCTACTAAAGTTCTAGAAGAAAATATGGGAGAAAATCCTAGTGAGTTTGGAGTTTGACCAATATTTATTAAATAGAGGGCAAAAATCATACCCACTATAAAGAAAATAGTTGTTAAACTAAACTTTAAAATGAAAAAAAAAGTACTCTTTAGAACATAGTAAGTTACAAATGAGAAAAGGCAATCTACAAATAAGGAGAAAATATTTAAAAACATAAATCTGACAATGAACTTGTATCCTGAATATGTACGTGTGCATATGTATTCTTATATACTGTAAGAATCAGAAGACAAAACAATTTAAATTCATAAAAAATTTGAATGACACTGAAAATTAAAATATACTGGTGGCAAGTACATGAAAATATCCTAACATTATTTGTTATAGAGAAATTCAAATCAAAATGACAATGTGATATCACTGCATATCCACTAGAATGACAAAATATAAGAGAATGTTGTTTTCAACCGTTAAAAATAAATCAATGCATTTCACTATGTCAACAGCCTAGAAGACAAAAATTACACATAAGCCGATGGAAAGTATAATGTTGAAGATACTGGATAATGTGCCAAGATACTGGATAATATGCCAAGATACTGGAAAACACCAATCGTCAATATGTGATGAAGAGAGAATTGCGGAGGCACTGAAAATACCTATGCAATGCCATGTACGAAGATGAAAAGGGAGATCTGTGAGACTAGAGTGCAGTGATAAAGGGGAGGACAGTTGAAAACAAAATCAGAGAGATGGATAAGGGGGCTGGATAAGGGCCTCAGTAGCCATGGTAAGGATCTTGAATTTAATACTGAATGAGGTTGAGTAGCCACTGGAAAATATTGAATAGGAGAGTGACATTATCTGGCAGAGAGGCAGGGGTTAATTTGTCCAAGAATGACCTCCCCCAAAATAAGCTGGCCTCTTAGGAAGCTACTTGGAGACCAGCTACAGCCTTGTGAATGCAAAATTAATACTGGTCAAGTAAAGACTTACATCAAAGGTCCTCCTCTCCTCTCCAATTAGTGTTGAGATGGCAAATCATGCCACTGGCTCATCTCATCACAGGGCCGCAGCCCTATGGCTGCATCCCTCGTCCTTCATCACTCCAGTAGGAGTTGTGTTCCTGCAGCTGTGAGCTGGCAGATAGATTCCCAAGGATCCGACATCCCGTCTTACTATTGGATCTCAATACCTGATCAAGAGATGGGAACACTTCCAGAATTGTGCTCCTAAAAGCCTTGGGCTAACAACATGCTCCTTCAGTCTTATGTCTGTCCATATTTCTATGCACTTTCCCATAATGCAATAGGCAGCCAGGGACCCACACTCTTGCCAATATTCTTGCCTTATCGAGCTTTCCCCAATCAGAGCTGCTTGCAATTGCCTTTGTTTTGCTGGACAATGGCTTAATTAAAAGGAAAAAAAATACTCTGGTAGCTACGTTAAGAATGGATCGTACGGCATCAAGAGCATAATTACAGGTATAAATTTGGAATGTGTTCCAACAACCCAAGTGAGAGATGAGGATGTAAGAGAATTTGTCAGATGCTGGGTTTATGCTGAATGCAGAACCAAGGATTTCCTGATTGATTAAATAAATGTATGGTACAGAGAAAGAGCTCAATATTGACTCTAAGGTACAGACGTGGATAATACTAGATCATTTAGGCAAGCACAGCCTGACTGGCTGAAGATATTCAATAGAACCAATCCTTCCATTTGGTCACAGCCTTTGACAAAAACTGTGTTTCATCTAAGGCCCATCTCTTCTGTATGTCAAATGTGTCAGGAATGCTCAGCATCTGTCAGAAGGTCAGCGACGGTGAGTATCACATTCATTTCTAATAACTGAGATACCTGAGTTATGCAGGTGGACAGAGTTCATATTTCCAGGAAAGCCAACAGCATTGAATTAATGCACAAAAGAGTTTCTGTATAAAGAAAGAAAGAAAGAAAGAAAGAAAGAAAGAAAGAAAGAAAGAAAGAAAGAAAGAAAGAAAGAAAGAAAGAAAGAACGGAAGGAAGAAGCATTTACTTGCCTATAATATTTTCTTTTCACTTTCACAATTACATTTCATAAATTATCTATTTCAGTATACTATTTGCTGTCTTCCATGTCCTTTGACACTTTTTGAAGATCGGTATCAATGTTTACAACTCAAATGGAACTGTCTCTTGTCAAAGGGACCATCTTCTCTGAGAAATCCAAAATAGCAAATTTGAATATGATTTTTTGTTTTTCACCTCCCAGGATGACCACTTCCTCCATTCAAGTTGCTCTCTAACCTTTAAATAATTCCCTAATCTGGTTTACTCATTGACCTTTTATTTTTTCCTTCTCAATCTACACCCGTTCATGAAGTCAATGGCTTCCATACCATTAATTTACACCTCAAGTTTAATGACAACCAATCAACCGACTCTGTGACAACGCTCCTGAATTTTGGAACCATACATAAAATTGCCTGTCTGCTAGATGCCTCTATTGTGTTTCTCACACAATTTGAACTCAAATGCCCCAAATGGAAACCTTCATCCCTACCCCAACTTGTTACTATTCCTGATTTCATCTTTTGAACATCATAAACATCATTCAAGAAGTCATATAATCTCTAAAGTTTTTATCTTCTTTTTTCTTTCCTTACAACCATTTACTGTTTAATTCCTGTTTATGTCTTGAATTCATGCTTTAAGTTGATGCCCTCATTATCTCTTCCCAGATTACTATTGCTTTACTGGATTGTAATTATATCCAGCCTGGAGATATGCCCTGTGAATTTTTGTGGAATGGATACATAACAGACTGAATTCTGTTTTACGTAATCATAGGCTTTGTTTTGTAGATCAAGATAACAGATCAAACTAGAACTAAAAGTTTCCTAGGGTTTAGAGTCTAATTTATAAAAGAAATGGCTAAAAGATACTTATGGTTAAGAGACAAGGTTTGAAAAGGGAGAAAGGGCTAAAGAGCCTTTCTAGATAAGAGTTTAGGAATCAAGTTTGAGAGGGTCAGATCCGTATTTGATGGAAGACATTGAGAATAACTGAGAAACACATGTGACACATTGAGAAACAGATAGAAAAAGGGATTTGGGGAGTTTTGTTCTTTATTCAAAATTTAACTCTATCTCCCTACCTGTTGGTGTGTTCTTAGAAAACATTGGAAAAAATGTTAAATTATCTGGTAATTATTTTCGGATGCCACCCTGGTATGTCTTTGACTGTTACACTGGATCAAGATGAAGCTACAACATAGTCCCAAATTATATTCAGCTTACGGATGAATGAATGAAAATTCTCCTACATGATATTATGACTCCAGTCTTGAGGTTTCTGAAATCAATTTCAGTAATCAGTAATGTAGTTGGATAGTATTTTTAAAGAACAACCCTAGCCAAGTCAATTCCCTGCCTGAATATATATATGCACATATATATACATACATATATATTATGTCACATATAACATGTGAAACATTAATATTTTATTATATTAATCACTATTATAGTCTTGGAGTCTAAAATTCATATCTTAGCATTCTAACCTCCTCTGTGATGGTGTTAGGAGATAGGGTCTCTGGACGTCTTAGGTGACGAGGATGAAGCCCTTATAAAAAGGACCATGAAGAACTCCCTAATCCCTTCCACCGCATGAGGACACAGCAGTAAGTCAGCAGACTGCAACTCAGAGGGCCTTCACCAGAGCCTGACCACACTGGCACCCTATTCTTAGACTTCCAGCTTCCCAAACCGTTAACAAATAAATTTCTGTTGATTATAAGCCACCTAGTCTGTGGTATTTTGCTGTAACAGCCTGAATGGACTAAGACATTCAGGGATCTCTTAATAAGCATTTAGCAAACATTTAATGAATACACGACATATTTCAAATTTACTAAATTGACTATAGAAATATAAAAATAAAGTGTCCATTATATTTGAAATATATGTATTTATTTCTAATGTAATGTTTCAGGAAAAAAGTCAAGATGACTGCAACTATAAAAATATAAGAAACATTAATATATGGAAAAAAGAAAACAAGAAGAAATTATTAAAATCAATAACTATTGAAAAACCCCACATATTTACTATACCTTTCCCTAGTATATATCTAGACTATGTCTTCAATTTATGGCAAAAGTTGACAATATTATATGTAGTAAAAATGGAAATATAGCAGCAAGTTCTCAGTAAATCTTCTTTTTTTGGAAAAGTTTGTTAATATATTCTGAGTGAGTCCTTGGTTGACTAACAGCTCCCTAAAGCTTGTATTTTATCTTATCTCCAATGATGTGGTATCTGTGATCATTTATTTGATTGCAACCATCTGTTCCCTAGAAGTCATTTGTCTCTCTGGGATTCTGAATGATATCTACAGATTCCTAGGGTGAATTCTCTCGTTTTTAAGGAAATTACTTTGTCTTGATTGCCAGTTTCTTTTATATTCTCTCCTGGGTTTTGTCCTGAATCAACCCTGTCCATGTGCAGTTCAAAGGCAGCAATTACAGAGCTTGAGTCTAAGAATCCCAGTGACTGCACACCAGAGAAAATGAATATGTGTGTCAGGGTCCCTTGGCAGTCTCCATCTGCTTCCAGCCCTTCAAATTCCCACCCAAAAGTCATAGCATACAGAAAAGTAGGAACACATTGTAACATGGTTTTCTCTAAAATATGGAGGTGCTGAGAGGAGGAAATCAGAGAACTCACCTATAATGGGCAGATAGTGTGCTCATCACCATGCAAAGCAATTTACTTGTATAAAATGTTGAATAGTCATAACAAATAAATGAGGTAGGCATTCTTTCAGCAATTTTTTAAGTAAGAAAGTTAAGGATTGAAGACTTGCCCAAGGAGCACCAGTTAGCTAGAGGCAGAACTGAATTCAAACCCAAGTCTGAATAAGTTCAAAACTTGTTCTTTCATAAGAGGCTGTTTACCTCATTCCTTGTGAATTCTTCTTTGTACCCATAGATAATGGAGAAATACATTGTTTAATTTCCAAATATTTTGTTTATTTTCCTAGATATCTCATCGTGATTGATTTCTAATTTAATTCTGCTGTAGTCTCAAAATAAACTATGTATAAATTCAAAGTATTAAAAGTATTTCAACCTTTTTTTAATGATTAACTTATGATCCTTCTGCTGAATGTCCCATGTTACTTGAAAAGAATGTGTGTTTTGACATTTTCACATGTAATATTCTACAATGTCAGCAAGGTAAAGACGGTGATAGTAGTTCACTTATTCTATATACCTCTTGATTTCCTGTGAAATTGTTCTATCAATTACTGAGAGAGAAGTGTTGAAGTCTTCCACTATTTGTGGATTTCTTGATTTCTCCTCTTAATTCTGTAAGTTTCTGGTTCATGCAATTTACAGCTCTGTATTAGATACATCATAGTTAGGTTTATTAATTCCTGGAGGAAATAAACCTCTTTCATTATGAAGCGCCTTTTATTGTCAGTGGTAATATTACTTTTCTTTTTTTCTTCAGATACCTGTTCTGATACTAATCTAGTCACTCTAACTCTGTTGTGATATGGTTTATCCTCTTTCACATTTTCCTATTAAAATTTTCAATATGATAAAACAAAAGTGTTTTTGATTTACCACATATTTGTTTTTATTTTTTCTCTTGCTCTTCATTGTTTTCTACAGAACCAAATTTATATTTGGTATCTTTTTTTTTCAACCTGCAAAATATCCTTTAGCACATCATCTATACATGTCTGATACCAACCAATTTTGTGGGAAAACGTCTATTCAATCTTCATTTTTTGAAAGGGTTTTTGCCAGACATAGATTTTAGATGCCCCCTGCCCCTCCATTTCCCCCTTTAACCACGTTAAATATAATAAGTTGTTCAGTTTTCTTCTGGCTTGCATTTTCCTGAGGAGGAATAGTCATTATCTAAGTTTTCTTATTGTAATATTCCCCCTACACACACACACCAGCTGCTTTTACTATTTATTCTTTTTCAGTGCTTTTCTGCAATTCGACTTTGATGGTATGCTATGGTATGATTTTCTTTATTTATCCAGTTTGGAGTTTGTTGAGTATCTAGGATCTGTGTGTTTAAAGATTTTGTGAAGCATGACAAATTTCTAACCTTTTTTCAAACTTTTTTTTTTCCATAGATCTGTTTCTAATGATTAATTTTCCTGGTTATGGGACATATTTTCCTCCATAGTAAATTGGATTCTTGCTGGACATTTTGAGTCTTAAATGATAAAGTATCTGAATTTTATTGTTTCTTGTTAGAGTATTGAGTTTTGGGCTCTCAGGAAGTCAATTCAATTGCACATTAGCTCAGTCATTTTAAGGCTTGTTTTAAGCTTTGCCTTAGGCTTGTTCAACACTGCTCCTCAGCCATCCCCTTTCCCAGTTTCCCTTGATTCCTCTAGGGAGGAACCACCCAGATACCGCCACTCTGATTAACTGAGACTCAAATTAAGCATCTGCACTAGCTTTTCAGCCTACAGCAACTTAGCAGTTATTTACCTAATTTTTTATTTGTGTGTACCCACAGGTATTTAGGAAAACACTCAGAGGACATTTGGAGCTCTTCTCTGCCTATCTTTCTTCCCTGAGGCTCTGCCTCTTAAATTTTCTCTCACCTTAAGTCCCCAAACTTCAATACCTGTATCCTCATCTCATTGAGATTGCGAGGCTATCTTGATCCCCCAACCTGTGCTGCTGTACCAAAGGCATCCAGGCACAAAGCCTGGGCCTTTTTATAGCACCAAGTGCTTCTTTCTCTTCTCTGGGGTTTACAGACCAGAAGTAACAATTGTCCAAAGCTAAAAACCATCCATACAAGTTATTCCGTTATGGCCAGACTGAAAGTCTCCAGGAATTCTGTTTTTTTGTTTTGTTTTGTTTTGTTTTTAAACTTAGTAGCCCATCAGAACCTATCAAACTTCTATTTCATGAACATTCAAATAAGGTTATTGAATTATAGTCACCATAAAATCTGCATATTTAAAGCATGTTGTCTAATATATAACATCTTACACAATGAGCCTTTCACCTAAGTGCTGCAATGGATATGAAGTATCATTAAATCATTTTGATTGACCATCCATTAAATGTAAGCTTATCAGTGCTGTTGAGCAGGCCCTTCAGAGTCCATACACTATGAAATACTTAGTCCAAATTATTAAAGTACAGCATACATTTTTCTAATTCTATAATAAAAAATAAAATTTATTTTTCTAATGGCAAAGCATAGAGTTTATTTTCATCTAGCAATATGTGTGGAGAAAATGTGTTGATTCACATAAATATTAAAAGTAGATTTTGTTTTCTACATCTGCTATTCTTACATTTGCTTAAATTACAGAATTTGTAAATCCTTTCATGTAAGTTAGATAAGCTTCCTCATAAGTTTTAATATAATTAATGTGAACTAAAACACACATACATATCCAATTGTTTCCTTTTGCCAGAATTGTACAGAATTTTAAACTTTCCCTGTTGAGATAATCTGAACATACAGTTCCCATCCATGTAAAAATGCACAGTCTATAGTGAGAAGAGGGTAGGGAAAATGGCATACGTTTTTAAAGTTCTGCAGAGAAAGCTGTGGAATACGCAGCTCTTTTTCACATTTTAGAAGGGTGAACTAGATTGCCACGTACTTTCAATTAATAAATGTATTTTTTATACAGATATAGCTCTCCAAGAAAACAATTTGACAGTCTCTTAGCTCTTGTCATTAAGTTATGTTTCTGAGATCCAGAGATAGAATTGTTAGTATCTCTTTCCTTATACCACGCTACACAGAAACACACACACACACACACACACACACACACACACACGCACAGATGAGCTTTATGATCTCCTGGAACACTGTATGTTAAATAATATTTGTTTATCAAAGGGGAGAGAAAATAATAATGCATCATTTCATTAATTTTTCTTCTTCTTTGCGTCAATCATGACAGAAGTACTGATTTCTCTTATTCAGTAGTTCCTCTTTCATGTTAAAATAGTATATACCTCACAGCATAACTGTTGTTAAATCCTTAACTTTAAAAAAATGAGAAAGCCTTTGTTAGCATACTCAATGCATGCAATGTTTTAACTTTCTTTTTAAAATGGGTTAAATCATCTCAGCATTTTAGTTAATTGGAAAAAAAAAAAAAAGCTTGGTAAATTTAATCATGGTATAATTATAAAGGAGGTGAAATCCCCAAATTTCTTGGCAATTTTCCAGAATATGCTAGCTCAAAGGATTTTAGTAGAATCCATTGAATATATGTCTTTGAATCTTATTTTAACTTGGTCTACTCATGACATTCTGTCTCATCAACAGTGAAACCACATTCTCAAAATGTGGCTACTGAATGCTTTTAACAACATGATTATAGAATGGAATTGAAATTCCTCAGATACATGGGAGCCACAGTTTCCTTCAAGATCTACTTTCCAGTACCACTTTTGATGTGAGATGTGCTCTCTCCAACGAGGAGGGTACAGCTGTGTTATTAATAACCTTTAGTGTTAAACATATAAATGAAATAAATTGACTTTAAATTCTATGGATATTTTTATTCTTTACTTCCACTATAAGTACCCATAGCCAAGCAGTTGTTATTCTCTATCTTTCCACGTAAGTTTTGGGGTATGATAACCTTTGAATGATAATGCGTTTGAGACACAGAAATTCATCGCTCTGCAAAACAATAATAACAACTCACATATTATGTCCGAAATGTAGAAGAAATTAACCCATTCTTAGATGAGGTAATATGTACAAAAATGGATACGTGTAAAGACCTGAACCAACTGTTAAGATAAATTATGTGCTTCTATATGAGAAGACCAGACAGACTCCTACACAAACTAAATGTACTGTCTGGTTGAACCTAACACAGAAGCACCTCATGTGAGTATTTCAAAATAATGTTCACAGTATATCATGGTTGATTTACTGTGCTTGTTAAAAGAACAGTTTCCATCTATGGAGTAGCATTAAAAGTCCCAAGGCTCGGAACTCACTGGGTGTGGTACCCTCAACCCCTCACACACACATTTGCCCACCACACATGTAAAGACCTTTCCAATACATCTTTGAGCTAGTAAAATTAACACAAAGACATCTCTGTCATATTCCTAATTTTTTTAACTTCTAAAAACTGCACAACCATAGGTAATTACAAGTAGAGAATCCTAACATTATTCATTTAGCCTTAATAAAATGTTTCTTAGATGGAATAATACAAACAGCTTATAGTTCTTCAAAACGTACAAAAACGCTGTGGTTGCTGCAGGTCAGTGTCTAGACGTACGGTACCCAGTGCAGACACTGCCACACATGGGTATTAATATTAAAATGTAGCTCGTCCAAACAGAGATGTGCTATAAGTATAAAATAAACACTAGATTACCAAAGCTTAGTAAAAAACGTAAAATAAACATTCCTTTTATATTGATTACATGTTGAAATAATGATATTTTGGATGTATTGTGTTTAAAATTAAAGTATAATATTAAAATTAATATCACCAGTTTCTTTTCATTTTTAATGTGGTTAGAATATTGAAAAGTACATATGTGGTTCTCATTATATTTCTTTTGGACAGCTACTCTAGAAGAAAAAACAGCACAACACTGATCAGCCATACTTTTATCAGTACTACAGTAATAGCTCATCAGATGACTTATAATAAATTATTGTAAATTCATTCAAACAAAAGGGTTTTTTTAGCTTCATAACGTCATTTAACTGATTTATTTTCTTTCTTTCTTTTTTTCTTTTTTTCTTTTTTTACAAGCTGAATTCTTCTCTGAGTTTTGGCATTGAGAAGACACAAATCAGAATGCACTGCTGTGAGTATGTCAGAATTTTAATTCAAAAGCAACATGCATGAATGTTCTCTGGAATAATAATTTTTGGAATATTCAGCTTGGGCTACACCAGTAGATAATAATCGTTAAGTGCAAAGGAATGAACCATTTACCAAATTAGTACAGCTGGTAATTTCCATTTATTTGAAATGTATACGTGTTTTCATTTATAAATATTTTTAAACCGTCTGAGATGCATGAAACCTTTCCAAGTTTACAGACAGATATCATGAATTCAGTGAGATTTTTATAGACTGTTTTGTGGATTTGCTCCGTTTTCTTTTCTGGAGAGAGAAGTCAAAGACTTGGTGATACAAAAAGTTTAATTTTCTACTTTAGAACTAGCTTAGTTTCTTTCCATTACTGAGACTTCTTGGCTGAGATAAAGACTATGCATAAATTTCTTCAATTTAGTCTGTGTTAATAAATATTTTTTGAGTCTCTAAGTTTTAAGAAACTAACTGGAAATATTGAGGGATAATAAATTCTTTGGGGGGGACTGCTTTTTGAATCTGAAAATTATAGCAATTTTATATGGTTTCAATCATAACTCATGCATTCTGAATCTCTGCTGTCTGTAGTGAAAGAGTTGGTCTCTTCATCCAGAGTAGTCGTTATGTTTAGTCAAAATCTAGTTAAATTAATTTCCTATGAAGGCAGTCATCACATTTTATCCAAAGGAAACATCCTTTTTGGTGTTCTCAGACATCATTAATTTTATGGGTACACAAGCTGATGTAGATCAAAACATCCCTCGGGCTCTATAAAAAACGAAAGTCTTTAGCACATGGAACAGTGAGTTTCCCAACTAGAGGAGCCAGATTTGCTTTGGAGAGCACTAAAATCACAAATTTTCCTCCAACCTTCATACAGTCAGAACACACAACCCTTAAACATGAAAAGCCCCATAGTCTTAGAAAAACTGAACCCCTTTTTGAAAACAAAATCTCTGAGTTTTATTATATTTCCTCTTATGTCTACGCCAGCATAATCAGTCAATGTTCAACCCGATAATTTCAAATAACTGAACCCAAAGTACATGTTTATTAGTAAATAATCGGTTCTTTGAGTTCTGAATTATTCCCACAGTGTAACAATAACTCAAATTGTAGTAGGATTGAAGGCAAGCAACCACTGGCCACACAAGTGGTGGGGGCTGCAGAGGGTGGCTGAGTCCCAGGCAGGGGCAGCTCAGATGGCTCTGTAGGGGCTGGAGTCAGTGCATCACCCACAGACAAAGGGAGTGCAGGGGGAAGACGGGCATGGGCTGGGGACTGGGTGACACCAGGAGACTCGGGACAATGGATATGGACCAAACCTTATTTTAATTACCATAACTTTATAATAATTCTTTATACAGAGGGTGCCCAAAAATGTATACACATTTTAAGAAAGGAAAAAAACTGTATTCAAATTGTAAACTCAATATATACCAAAAACAAAAGATGAATACAAATCACATTTGACTTCTGTAATTTCAAGACGTGCTCAAAATGGTTACCATCAGCGTAATTTTAATACAGTTATTTTCCTTTCTTAAAATGGGTATACATTTTTTTGGCACCCTCTGTATAACAAAGGGCAAGTACTTCACCTCAAATCATTCTTCTCCAAAACCATAGTGTACTTGATCTTATTACTATGCTTTAGATACAACCTTTCTGGTAAATAGAAACGCTTTCAGCCAAAATGGCAGCATGAGGAGCTCTGCGTTCTCCACAAACCAACAGTAAGTAATCAAAGTCCCTGGAAGTTGTCCTAAGAACATATCGTAGAAGATGAAATGTTCATTCAGAAAAAAAAAAAAATCTATTAAATCTTAAGAACTGCAAAATTCTGGGGCACCTGAGCAATACCTCATCCTTCTTCCTCACCTCCAATTCAGCAGCAGGTGTGGCTAAGAAAAAGGGGTCCCTGTCCTCTCATCTCCCAGATAAGGGATATTGTATCCCAGGAAGGTCAGGCACTAGCATTTCTCATCCCCCTGAACTCCAAATTGTAGAGGGTAAATTATTGATAGGTGTTGCCAGGAGAGCAGGGGCTTTTTTCCTCAACTAACCTCCTACTCATAAGGCAGAGGTACATTCCCAGGATTGGCAAACTGAGAATACTGGGGTTCTGATCCCCATCATTCCCATTCACTCATGGGGTAAAATTTCCACTGTGGGAAAGGAAAACAAAGAAGACTAAGGACTACTGACCCATTCAGCACTGTTCTCTAAAGCAGGGATATCATTGCAAGAGCAAGGGCTACTCTTCCCTCCCCTTGCTCTGGAAGGATCTCACAGATTCTTCCCAGGGGAACAGTCAGTGCATAATACAAGAGAACTCTGAAGCTCTTCCCATAGAAACGGCATTTATTTGAAAAGGAGTGTGGGGATGCTCAAGCATGAGACCACCCCCAAAACAATGGTGGTTTTGTTTGTTGGTAAGCAACAACAGCAATAGGCGAAACCTTAGTCCATACAGTTCGCCAGAGAGAATCAGGGAAGGAAACAGCCAAGATGTCAGTACAAATCTCTAACACCTCAAGACCACCTCTTTAAAAGAGCCTGGATACCCTACAAAATCTGTACAACATTACTGATTATAGTCCCCAAACTGTTCTTTGTATCCCTGTGGCAAACTGATGGGCACTTGTCTTATTGGGGAGACCACTTCATGGATGGTGTAGGTGCCTGACTGCTGCAGTGTGCACCTGACCTGAAGCTGAATAGTGATGGGTGTCGACTGTGGTTTAAGATATATATATGTACGTAAGATATATATATATATATATATATATATATATATATATATATATATATACATACATATATATATATATATATATATATATAGTCACGGGTTGTGGAGTACAGCACAGGGAACAGGGTCAATGGAACTGTGGCAGCAATGTCCGATGTTGGAAGGGTGGTAGATTGGGGGTGGGGTGTTGTCGCTTTGTGAGGGGTATAAATGTCCAACTATTACATTATTTTGTACACCTGAAACTAGTAATAATAATTTTTTAAAAGCTATGTAAAAACTATTTTTTATTCACTTTTTTTAAAACAATGTGAGCCCTAAATATAAAAGTAATGTTTGTGGAAAGAAAAACGAAAACAAAGGAGTCTGGATTTGATAGGATCAGTGGAGCGATTTATGTCCCAAGGCATCACTGAAACAAAGGCATCACAGAACAATCAGTCTGCAATTAGTATAACTGAGTGGAATGCCAGCAGAAGCAGGCAGCTTCAGAGAGAGAGCAGGGAGATAATTAAAGAGACACTGCTAAACCACGGTCATCCCAGGGTGACAGCTTACGTGCCCAAGGCTGTACTCTTTGAGGATCAACATCAGAGACTTCATAATAAAGGGGAAAGACTCTGAATACCAGTTCTTCTCAATTTCACATAAAACATCTTCCAGAGTAAACCATATGTTAGACCATAAAACAAGCTTCAAAAAGTTTAAAAGTTTAGCAATCACACACAGCATGTGCTCATACCCCAGCAGAATAAAGTTAGAAATAAACAACAGAAATAAACTTGGGAAACACAAAAATACATTGCAATTAAACAACACATTCCTAATTAACCAATGAGTCAAACAAAAAAATCACAAGGGGAATTAGAAAATACTATGATGTGAATAAAAATGAAGACACAGTATACCAAGATTGATGGCATACGGCTAAAGCAATGCTTAGAGAGAAATTTAGATGTGTAAACACCTACATGAAAAAGAAGAAATATCTCAGATCAATAATCTAACCTTTTATCTTAAAGCACAGAAAAATAAATAAATAAAGAGCAAACTATACCGAAAAAGGAAAAAGGAAGTAAATAATAAAGATAGGAATAAATAAATAAGTAAAGTACACAATAGGAAACAATAGATAAAATCAATAGAACCAAAACCTGTTTCTTGAAAGAGAGAACATTATTACCCACCCTGTAGAAATAAAAAGGATTACAAGAGAATACTATGAACAACTGTATGCCCAAAATCAGATAACCTAGATATAAAATGGATAAATTTAAGGAAACACATAAAGTATCAAAACTGACTCAAAAAGATAATCAGAAATATGAATATATCAATAACAAGTAAAGAGACTGTGTCAGTGACCAAAAAAACTTCCAACAAAGGAAAGCCCAGAACCAAATGTCTTCATTGGTGAATTCTACCAAGTGTTTAAGGAAGATTTACCACCAATATTCTCCTCCTCCTCCTCCTTCTATTTTTAAACCTGTCATTGCCACTGCTAGATCCAAAATTTAAATGCATGCATGCACACACCCACACACACAGACCTACTTCAGAAAACTAATGCATTAAACAGAAAAAAGAAAGACTTGTATAGGGTAGCAAGTTTAAGAAGAGAAAGGGTCAGAAAGAGACACTGTGTTGACTATGATTTTATATGGAAGTGGATTTGAAATGGAATCAGAATTTAAGTCTCAGAAAACTGCAAGGATATTAATACTACCAATGACAAAATCTGAGTCCACATGGGAAGTAGATTTTGCTTCTTGATGAAACCTGTGGGCTCAGGTTTCTAAAGTCATGTGTCTTTTTTTATTGTTATTATTTAGGTGCAAATAATTAATTGCTGTGTAGAAGGAGAAGTATGAGAAGATTAGTTAATTACAATATTAACTGATTCACTTACTAGACTGGCTTTGGAAGCCAGAGAAAGGAGACATAGAAACCAAAGGCACTGTATGCATGAGATTCTGAGTATCTAGGAACCAGCAGAACTTACCTGGACAGAAAGGAGCAGGTAGATTGGACCAGAGCCTCATTCTCCCCACTGCCCTGCACATACCATGTTTCCCCGAAAATAAGACCTAGCTGGACCATCAATTCTAATGCATCTTTTGGAGCAAAAATTAATATAGGACCCGGTATATATTATATCATATCGTATCGTATCGTATCGTATCGTATCGTATCGTATCGTACCGTACCGTTCCGTTCCGTACCGTACCGTACCGTATTATATTATATTATATTATATTATATTATATTATATTATATTATATTATATTATATTATATATTACATTATACTATATTATATTAAGACATGGTCTTATAGTATAGCAAAATAAGACCGGAGCTTACATTAATTTTTGCTCCAAAGGACACATTAGAGCTGATTGTCCAGCTAGGTCTTATTTTCGGGGAAACATAGTACCTGGGAAGTCATGGTGCCAGCAAAGCAATCTGAAGGCACAGCAGGAGCACCTGAGCCTGGACAGCTGAGCTTCCTTATGAGAAGCTGGCACTGGCAAACGAGGGAGTGGTGTCCTTTGATGAGGAGGCCTAGGTAGCAACTGATGATGAGTAGACATGTCAAAAAGGACATGTGACAATTGTGCAACACTTTCAGAAATAACTTGGAAAGACACTGTAGTGGGACTAAAAGGCACTATAATTTAAACATTGTTGTTGATTGTTCCCAGAGTAGTAAAGCTCAAGAACACTCAGGTACAAGGGGAAGAAGAGAGATCAGTTATTAGGTTGGTTGTATGGATGCAGGATCACCCACATTTGGATTGTGGTTCAAGCTGTGAGAGTAGATATGATTATTATGAAGAGTGAAACAGAGGAATGTAAGAAAAAGATCTTCTTCAGAGACACCCTGATTTATTCTGCTATTTAATTCATATTACCATATTTTTCTATAACACTAAGATTCCGATCTTTTGATTTTTGGTGAATAAGACTTGAGAAAGGAAAAAAGATGAATCAAATAAAGTAGAATGCGTACCTAAAGATAAAGCTATTTAAGTCATAGAATGCAGATGGACCTTGTAAGTATTACTCCTAAGAGGCTATTAGACTAAAGATGTACATATTAAATTCTGCTCAATTCAAAGACAGAAATATATTGGCACTGGTAAGGTTAATTTAATTAAATCTGGGGAAAAAAATCACTCATATTTGAGATCTATTTCATTTCAGTGGCCCTCCTCACAGTTGTGTTAGAAAAATTCTTTGGTATATTTTCAGAGAAAGAGTTTCTCAACTACACAATTGGTTGCTTTAAAAATGTATAAGCTACATAGTTTTATATCCTTTGAAATTCCATTTTAAGCAAAACTTTTTCCTCTGTCCTATGTATTTACCAGAGGAGATTATTTTAAATACATATCATACATTAGATCATATATGAATCATCAAGTCATTTACAGTATAATTTAGTTTCAAATATTTCCTTTTTTATATTGCCACGTTTCTACTGACAGTACTTTTCTTTGGAGTTGTGCTAAAAAGGAAAAAAAAAAAGAAATAAAATCAAGGAGTGATTTCTTTAGTGTTAGCTGATAAGAGTTGTAACTACTGAAATGGGCAGTATAAGAGTGAACTGTGCTATTTTCTGATCAAGATGGTGGAGATGGTCAATGCTGTGCTTGTTTCCTCTTACAACAACATCAAAATCACAACTAAACTACAGACCAACCATCATTGAGAATTGCCTGAAACCTAGCTGAACCAAAGTCCTACAACTAAGTACATACAGAAGAAGCCACATGGAGACTGGTAGGAGGGGTGGAGACGCAGAACAGGCTGGTCTTACACCTGTGTGTGACCATTAAAATTCAGGAGGGATATCTCAGCTGTGGATGTTCCCCCTGAGGAACGAGGGGTCCCTGACCCAGAAAAGCCTCCCAGCCCAAGGTTCCAGGGCTAGGAAGAGAAGTCAGCATACTTTCTGGCTGTGAAAACCAGTGGAGATTGTGATTGGATGAGACAAGGTGGCTGCAGCCCCATGTGCTCCTCTTAAAGGGCCCATGTGCACATTTACTTGATGGTGGACTCACTCATTCTGAGCTACAGAGCTCGGGCAGCAGATCAAAAGGCACCAGGGACATGGGGGGAGGAACTGAGTTATCTAGCTCCAGGGTTAGGCTAAAAAGGCAGCTTTATTTCAGACAGAAGTGTTGGCAGAAGGCATTAGTCCTGTGTTGAGCCCTTCCCACTCCTGGCATGCAGACACAGGCGGCCACCATAGATGAATCTCCATCAACCTGGCTGACACCATTCGCCATGCCCTGGTGATTCTCTGAGGCCCAGCCCCACCTAATTTGGGGACCCACACAAGCCGCTTTCAGTACCTTTTTCATACAAATGGCCTGTTTTGGTTCATGCTTCAGACTTTCCTAAAATCTCTCAAAAGTTGACAAAACCCAAAAAAGCAGCATCTGATTTCAGTGTGTCCCATACCCTTTGCTAAGCAGCCCCAAGCCTGGTACTAGCAGCAGCTGACCTCAGTTCATAGTTTAGCCTCTCCCAGGAACCTCCAAGTCCACTACTGGTGGAAGACATCTATGGATCTCTCTGTGGCTCATGACAAGTGGCCCCCAAAGGGCATAGGCAAAGCATGAACTTGGCCTTCAGCAGGGCCCCTCCCAGGGCACACACCCGAGGCCAGCTTCAGGGCTGCCAGAGCACAACCCAACTACCACCACAGATGACACACCCAAGGAGAAGAATGGGCAGAATCTAGAGCCCTGTTAAAGTGAATCTTGTTTGTAGGGTCAGCCCATACACAACAGCTCCCCTACTGTAGTCACAGCCAATCCTCACAACTAATCAACCCAAAGGTCAATCCCTCATGTTGATGTACAAACAGCAAACAAACCTCAATTACAACAGGAGGGCACACACAACCCACACAAGGGACACACCTGGAACACCTGGTGCAGGTGACCACAAGCACTGCTTCATGGCCCCACAGCACACCTACTATCTAAGGACACTGTACTAAGACCAGGAGTCATAGCAGCCCTACATAATACATAGAAACAAACAGGGAGGGATCCAAACTGGGGAGACAAAGAAACATGTCTCCAATAAAAGAACAGAACAGAACTCAGAAAAAAGAGCTACACAAAATGGAGACAAGCAATCTACTAGTCACAGAGTTCAAAACACTGATTATAAGGATGCTCAGTAATCTCAGAGAGAAATTAAACAAAGAGATAAAAAAACATAAAATGGAGATAGGAAAAAACAAAACAAATAAACAAAAAAACAAACCACTCAGAAATAAAGAATACAATAACTGAAATAAACAATACCTTAAAAGTAGTCAACAGTAGATTAGATAAAGCAGAGGTTCAAATCAGTGATAGCATAGCAGAAAACATCCAATCAGAATAGCAACAACAGAAAAGAATCCCAAACAAGGAGACTAGTTTAAGGAACATTTTGGACAACATCAAGCCTACCAACATTCACATTATAGGGGCACCAGAAGAAAAAAAGAGAGAGCAAGGAATTGAAAACTTATTTGAAGAAATAATGACAGAAAATTTACCTAACCTGGTGAAGGAAACAGACATATATAAACCCAGGAAGCACAGAGTCCTACAAAAGATAAACTCAAATAGGCCCACACCCAAAATACATCATAATTAAAATGACAAAGTTTAAAGACAAAGAGACAGTCTTAAAAGCAGCAAGAGAAAGGCAGTCACTTATCTACAAGGGAGTACCCATAAGACTGTCAACTGATTTCTCAACAGAAATTTTGCAGGCTGGAAGGGATTGGGAAGACATATTCAAAGTGAAGAAAAGCCAGGATCTACAACCGAGACTACTCTACCCAGAAAAGCTACCATATAGAATTAAGGAGAGGTGAAGAGCTTCCTAGACAAGACAATGCTAAAGGAGTTCATCGCCTCCAAACCAGTATTACAAAAAAATCATAAAGGGACTTCTTTAAGAAGAAGAAGAAGGGGGAAAAAAAAGATAAAAAATATGAATAATAAACTGGCAATAACTACATATCTATCAATGATTACTTTAAATGTAAATGGATTAAATGCTCCAATCAAAAAATAGAATGGCTGAATGGATAAGACAACAAGCCCCTTACATATGCTGCCTACAAGAGACTCACTTCAGATTGAAAGACACACATAGACTGAAAATCAAGGGACGGAAAAAGATATTTCTTGAAAATGGAAACAAACAAACAAACAAAAAAAATGTGTGGTAGTAATACTTATACCAGACAAAACAGACTTTAAAACAAAGGCTATACCAAGAAACAAAGCCTTCCATCTCACTCAGCCACAACCTCAGCTGGTTTTCACAGTCAGAAGTTATGGGAATTTCTCTCGCTGGCTTGGAACACTGGGCTGGGGAATCTAGTGTAGGACTAGGCCCCCTCGCTCCTCCAAGGGGGTGTACTTCTGCAGCTGAGTTAACCCTCTTCATTGTCACACGTAGTTGTGGGACCAACCCATCTTGCATCTCTGTCCTTCCTACCATTTTTTAAGTGGCTTCTTCTGTATGTCCTTAGTTGTACGGCTTCACTTCAGCTAAACTTCAGGCAATTCTCAATGATGGTTGTTCTGTAGTTTAGTTGTAAGTTTGACGTGGTTGTGAGAGGAGGCAAGCACAAAGTTTACTCTGCTATCTTGACCAGAAATTCAAGTCAGCTCAAAGACTGTATTCTTTACACTAAGTTTCTCTGCTTCTCTTCACAGCTTATCTATTTTTATTTCTGTCAAAATTCAATTTTTTAATTAAAAAATACATACCTTTTTTTCCATCCCTGCACATAGTCATTTACTTAAACCCTATGAATGTCACTAAAGGGTTTGCAGAATTTTAAGATAAAACGTTGTTATTGATGCCAAGGGTAACATACAAGATGTTTTGTATGGCTACTTTCCCCCAAAAAAATTAACAAATCTGACACAGATGTTTTGGCCATCATTAAAAAAAAAAAAAAAAAAAAAAAAAAAAAAGGCAATGACAACAAAACAGAAAAGCATAGAGAGACAAGTTGGATAGTATGAGTCTTGAATTTATGGTGGGATCTTTATAGAATGAAAGACTTCAGCACTGCTGCCTCAACTCAGCTAATTTGGAAATATGACAAGAATCATCTCTCTCATGACATTACAGTACAGTGTTGGTCCAACATTTTGAGAGAAAAAGAAAGAGATATGTGTGCTGGCTCCAGTCCCAGTTTAAAACTGGTTTGCCCACTGCATTTATAAGCACATTTATAAATGCCGTCTGCTCATTCACTTATCCGCCAGCATTAGCCAGGCTTTGTGTTACTGAAAGCCTGTGACAGGCGGGGTTCGGGGAAAACAAGGTCTATTTGCTCTTCCATTTCTGCGTCTCCCAAGTATGACATATAAATTAAGCAATGAAACAAGTATAACCTCTCTGTAATAATGCATTCATGAAGCTATTTTCCAAAAATGATTTTGTCATGACAAAAACTGATAATTTTGATGTTTCAGATTTAAAAGTATTGAGGATGAGAAAGAAAACGTAAGAGAAATAGCTGAAATCTATGACTATTTAAATCAGTAAAACTACAAAGTTGGAGTATGAGGAATAAATGACATATCTTGTAATTGAACAATGATAAACAGAACTAGCTATTATGAAACCTGTCATATCTATTTTTCTCAAGGGGGAAATGATATTCGCAAAAAGTAATTCAACACCTCCCTGTTCAATAGTCACACCTCTTAATTTAAAATAATAAAATTGAGAACACAGCAATAGTCTGTTTGGGATCATAAGCAGATAATTCAATTAATCCTTTACTTCTTTCTTAGGAGCACCTCCATTATCATGTGTGTGCGTGGGCACGTGTGAACATGCATACGCACACGTGCATTTACCTGCATGTATGTGTATTTAACCTACAGAGTTGAGTAGCTAGAAGTTTAGAGCTGCAGTTTGAGAAGGAAGTGTGAAGAGCTGATGGTTTGCGTCTCTGCTCATGCTAGCTTTAAAGAACCAACATGTGACCTGGAGATCAGAAAGGTTTGATAAATAGACTGGAAAAGAGAGGCTGCAGGTATGTAAAGGCAAGTGCTCTTTCCCACTGCCCGGACAGCTCTCTCAGTCCCTGCACCAACCTCAGCTCAAAAGCAACTTCTTCAGAACCACTTTTCCCAAGTCCGCTAAATTCCCTAGTCTGGGTGAATTTGCTGTTAGACGCTCCTTTCTTTCTCACAATTTATCTCAGTTCATAGGATAATTAAGACAAAATGTATAAGGCTAGTGGGGGAAACAGTGTTTTTTTTTGTTTGTTTTGTTTCTGTGCCACTGCATCTCCTTTGAATATTGAAACAATATTCAAATCAATAAATAATCCACAGCTAATGGTACAATCTGGCCTAGATTCCAAATATGCTCATCATCACAAAGCAAAACTTCTAAGAGAAGATGTAGAGAACAAGGCCCCCTCCCACAATGCCAAGCAGTATTTAATGTTCCCTGACATTGCACAATAGGAAGAAAGTCTACTTTGGAGAGAAAAAAGGGCAGGTGTGTGACACACTGGAGAAACCAAGTCAACTTCAGAATTAACTTTGCTACTTTTGTACTTCTGAAGGGCATAATGGCTCAGAGTCACCTCACTGCAAGAAAGATAAAGAGAAGGGGAAAGAATGAGGAAAGAAAGATGGGGAAGGAGGGAAGATGAGAGAGGGGAGAGCGGGGGTTGTCGGGGGTGGGATAGAATGCAGCCGGTGGCCCCGTTATATGAGGACAGCAATGCTTATTTTATTTAGTGACTGCTGGTCTTCTCTGACCTCATCATGGTGGCTCAGCAGAATGACCCTCCAGGCCCAGAGCAGGACAGGCCAAAGGTGCATAATAACAGTATCTTCCTCATAGCATTGCTACGGGGATTACAAGATTTACTGAAGTTCAAGTTTCTAACATAGTTCCCGGAACAGTAAGCTCACAATACATAAGCTCACAAAAACTACAGTTCACGTTACTTAATTAGAGACTTGCGGTTTGTTTCGCAATAAATGTTAGATACCATTATCATTATTGAGGTTCTTGGTTTTATTATGGTCCCAGTGTAGTGAGTGTCTTTGAAAGTGTGACTGAATTAAAGGGGGTTTGTCTGTCTTCATGGATCAAAACCAAACGAGACACAAATAGGAGTTTGCAGCAAAGAAAGTAAGGGTTTATTTAAGGAAATGGAGCCAAGCCCGGAGACACAGGTGAATAAATGCTCAAATACCTGGCTCCCTGATAGTGTGTAGGTTACCGATTACATGGGACAAAATCACAAGACATCATGGGTTAGGGGCTTGGGGTCTGGGAGCTGACTGGTCTGACTGAGGTGAGGTGAGGGTGAAGAATCATTCCTTCATGTCTTGAGGACAGCTCTGAGGTCTGTCCCAGAGTCCCTCTGCCTGGTCTCAAGGGAAAGTAGCCAAGGGGTTGACCCGTTCCACCCCAGGACTCAGGGGCTGAAACATAACTTAGGTCAAGGTGTTACCTTTATCCTGCCAGATGTCTAAACTTTGTGGCCATTGGTCAAATCTGGGCTACTGTCTTCTGTGCCTCAGCGATGCTCAGTACCTGGGCAAAAGGCCGGGTCTCTGAGGGGCATAGAAAAGGGTTATGATTTCTAGCGCTAGGATTTAAAACTAAGTTTAATCGAAGTCGGAAGGACCCTCAGTTTCAAAAGGTGGCATTGTGCCCTTGGTGCACTGCTCCAGAATCATCAAATCATTGAGAAATAATGTGCAACATTTAAAGTAAAAACTATAAAAATCTGTCTACACAAGCTGACCACGCATAATTAATTGGTTTATAATAAAAACACAAAAACAAGCAAAGGAAACTACAAATTATAAAGAAAAACACATGTATGTTACTTATACGTACACTGATTATAGAAAATTCAATTTTGACAAGAATGATCTTCTTCCTTCAGATAACGAGCTTACATAATAAACTTAAATAATTTTTAAACTAGAGTATTTTCTATGTGTTTTGTATTCAAGGATGTCGGTGATGTAAATAAGTCAATGATACATTTCCTGAATTACAATATGGTATACAATATTGAGCCTGAAATATACATTTTCCTGTTCTTAGTTGGAGAACCAACTAATTAGAGATTGTTCACATATATTGAAAATAGGAAGAGCTTTCGTACTATGTGTGGATTATTATCATCTGATACTAAGCACAGCTAATACTTGGTTGACATTAAAAATACGTAATTAGAAATTATTGTTACTTCTATAGGGGTGAATATTTACTATTGCCTCAGTTTGAATATCTTTTTACCATTCATTTAATTTAGACAGGCTCTTGTTGAAGGGAAAGAGCAAACTTAAAATTTTAAGTATTAATTACATTGTAAACAATCATAAGTTAAACAAAATTTAAGTTTATAACTAAGAGTTTTAAGGTAAGTAAATAAACTGCTTGAAAAAAAGAATAAATAACCCAAACTCCTGGATAATTCATAAACTGTTTCTGAATTAAATCAACTCAACATAAAATTCAATGGAAAAATACAATTTTGTCTTTAAAATTAAATTATTCAGAAACAGATATTTTTCATAAAATTACATACATCTTCAAAATTAAATGAACAAAATATAAGGACTTAATCAGTAAGCAATAGTCTAGGAGTTTAAATTTGATGGCTGCCTCTTGTCAAATGTTTACAATTAGCTAATTAACAACTTCCAGTTGTTTTAAGGACATTGCTTTGCTTGTACAGCCTACACTGGACACACAGTGCCAAGGGGTCTATGTGTCATGAGAGAGTGTTGCTCAGAAGTGCAGCACTGCGGGTGATGTTTTCCTTTCCAAGTAAGCCTAGATCATCCTTTGAGACTGAAACCTGGGAATGTAAGCAGACATCTGTGAAGAAATAGCAGCAGCAAGCTGGAAATGGTGCTTAATCCAACTTCTTTTTCTCACACCCTTTGAGGAAATCCAAACCAGAAGAGTTCATTAAAAATGAAAAATCTCAGCAAGCATTCTGATAATAGTTCATCCTACAACTCTTATTTTACTAGTGGGAAATTGAAAAGAATTTGCCCAACAGTTAAAAAATTGAGTTCCTTTTGTTGCTATACTCTGATTTTATTATTATATTTTTCTTCTCTAGTTGAAAACATCCTAGATTTTGTCTTACCATTCCAATATCAAGCAACAACATTTTATATTTAAAATGTTATGCACATACCATTACAAAAACAATCCCAACTATTATTTAAACTCTACAAATTCTTGAAAAAATTACTGTATCTAATTTTATCATGATTAATTCATTACTGTAAAAACATTATATCAGGCCATTATCTGCATAAAAATATTTGATAAAATAGATCACCGTCCAAGTATAAGGAGTTCTATAAAAATTTTGTGAAGTGTTAGTATTGACATTTATTAGACAGCAATTGACAAATTTGTTTTTATATAGTTGAAAGTCAAATGTTAAGACATATATGTATATATGTATAATAAAAACCTTAATTAAATCTATGCTGTACTGCAATCAATGTAGCCGCTTCACTACAGTTATTTAGCTTCATGCTTTATTTCTTACAACAAATTTAACAAATGGCAAGTAACAGCTGTTGTAGCTCCTGTACTTCACTCTTGATTTATAACCTTTTTTCTTCTTCTTTCGCATGTATTGTGGATAGAGTTGCAACACGCAGTGTTAGATCTATTTTTACAACTTCTCTTAGCAGGCAACATGTTATTTTTCACCACGGAGACATGGTATTCTAAATACTTGTGAATTATAGCCAACCAAGAAAAAACAAAATCATGATCACCAAAATTATTTTTATGTACCTGAATACCTTTAAATTTAAAAAAAGGAAAGAGAAGGACAGAAAGCGTATCATTGATCAAAACTTAGCGTGAATTTGACATAACAGTCATATGTGGTCTGAGAGAACCGGGTCCACCACAGGACACAATGACTGGTTATCCCACTGTAAGTGGCACAAGGGTTTTTCTTTGGGCCCAAGCAAGTCAGACTCCAGCACCCAATGGGCTTCTCCCATAGGACAGGGGACAGAAGGAGCCCGCATGCAGCTCCAGATGGAAGTTTGGCTTCAACTCAAACTCTGTGTGAAAAAAGCTGTAGCCTCTACCAGGCCCAAGTACTGAGCCCAAAATTGTTGCATCTGCTTGTCTGCACGCCAATAATTACTATAAAGCGACAAGTAAGGTAACTTTCTGGTGAAATCCAATGGGCACCTGCTGGGGCAAACATGAACGAGCTCTCTAGGGACAGTTAACGTTAGAGTTTATGGGATGACCACAGGTAGCAGGAAGCCTTGAGAATTATGAAGATACGAAGTATTCGAAAGCAGCGCCTGTGGAAGGGTGAGCAGCGAGGTGGGCAGGGGGCACCGTGGACTGGCATCCAAGGATGTGGAATCCACTGGCACCTGGCTGCCTTGCACAAGAGCTGAACTGAGTCATCTTGAAGGTATTCCTCCTGAGTAGGCATAATGG